>NC_082736.1:24232793-24356814 GCF_030144855.1 Hypanus sabinus | reverse complement strand
CCCTCCTCTCTCTCTCACTCTCTCCCCCTCTCTCACTCTCTCCCCCTCCTCTCTCTCTCACTCTCTCCCCCTCCTCTCTCTCTCCTCTCTCCCCCTCCTCTCTCTCTCTCACTCTCTCCCCCTCTCTCACACTCTCCCCCTCCTCTCTCTCACTCTCCCCCTCTCACTCTCTCCCCTCTCTCTCACTCTGTCCCCCTCCTCTCTCTCTCACTCTCTCCCCCTCTCTCACTCTCTCCCCCTCCTCTCTCTTCTCTCCCCCTCCTCTCTCTCACTCTCTCCCCCTCCTCTCTCTCTCACTCTCTCCCCCTCTCTCACACTCTCCCCCTCCTCTCTCTCTCCCCCTCTCTCATTCCTCTCCCCTCCTCTCTCTACTCTCTCACTCCTCTCTCTCACTCTCCCCTCCTCTCTCACTCTCCCCTCCTCTCTCACTCTCCCCTCCTCTCACTCACTCTCCCCTCCGTCTCTCTCCCTCCTCTCTCTCCCCCTCCTCTCACTCTCCCCTCCTCTCTCACTCTCCCCTCCTCTCTCACTCTCCCCTCCTCTCACTCTCCCCTCCTCTCTCTCTCCCCCTCCTCTCACTCACTCTCCCCTCCTCTCACTCACTCTCCCCTCCTCTCTCACTCTCCCCTCCTCTCTCTCTCCCCCTCCTCTCTCTCTCCCCCTCCTCTCTCTCACTCTCCCCTCCTCTCTCACTCTCCCCCTCTCTCTCACTCTCCCCCTCCTCTCTCTCTCCCCCTCCTCTCACACTCTCCCCTCCACTCACAATCTCCCCTCCACTCACTCACTCTCCCCTCCTCTCACTCACTCTCCCCTCTCTCTCATTCTCCCCCTCCTCTCTCACTCCCCCTCCTCTCTCTCTCCCCCTCCTCTCTCTCCCCCTCCTCTCACTCACTCTCCCCTCTCTCTCACTCTCCCCCTCCTCTCTCTCACTCTCCCCCCTCCTCTCTCTCACTCTCCCCCTCTCTCTCACTCTCCCCCCTCCTCTCTCTCACTCTCCCTCCTCCTCTCTCTCTCCCCCTTCCTCTCTCTCTCTCCCCTCCTCTCTCTCCCTCCTCTCTCTCTCTCCCCTCCTCTCTCTCTCTCCCCTCCTCTCTCACTCTCCCCTCCTCTCTCTCTCCGCTCTCTCTCACTCTCCCCCTCCTCTCTCACTCACTCCCCCTCCCCTCACTCTACCCCCTCCTCTCTCACTCTACCCCCTCCTCTCTCACTCACTACCCCCTCCTCTCACTCACTCTCCCCCTCTCTCTCACTCACTCCCCCTCTCTCTCACTCACTCTCCCTTCCTCTCTCTCACTCTCCCCTCTCTCTCTCTCCCCCTCCACTCTCTCACTCTCCCCCTCCTCACTCCCCCCTCTCTCTCACTCACTCTCCCCCTTCTCTCTCTCACTCACCTCCCCCCTCTCTCTCACTCACTCTCCCCCTCTCTCTCACTCTCTCCCTTTCCTCTCACTCTCCCCCTCTCTCTCTTTCCCCCTCTCACTCTACCCCCTCCTCTCTCTCACTCTCTCCCCCTCTCTCACTCTCTCCCCCTCCTCTCTCTCACTCTCTCCCCCTCTCTCACTCTCCCTCCTCTCACACTCTCTCATTCACTCTCCCCCTCTCTCTCATTCACTCTCCCCTTCTCTCTCACTCTCTCCCCCCTCTCTCTCACTCTCTCCCCCTCTCTCTCACTCACTCTCCCCCCTTCTCTCACTCACTCTCTCCCTCTCACTCTCTCCCTCTCTCTCTTTGCCCCTCTCTCTCACTCACTCTACCCACTCCTCTCTCTCACTCTCCCCCTCTCTCTCACTCTCCCCCTCTCTCTCACTCCCCCTCCCCTCTCTCTCACTCTCTCCCCCCTCTCTCTCACTCTCTCCCCCTTCTCTCTCACTCACTCTCCCCCCTTCTCTCGCTCACTCTCTCCCTCTCTCTCTTTGCCCCTCTCACTCACTCTACCCCCCCCTCTCATTCACTCTCCCCCTCTCTCTCACTCTCCCCCTCCTCTCTCTCTCCCCCTCCTCTCACACTCTCCCCTCCACTCACAATCTCCCCTCCACTCACTCACTCTCCCCTCCTCTCACTCACTCTCCCCTCTCTCTCATTCTCCCCCTCCTCTCTCACTCCCCCTCCTCTCTCTCTCCCCCTCCTCTCTCTCCCCCTCCTCTCACACTCTCCCCTCCTCTCACTCACTCTCCCCTCTCTCTCACTCTCCCCCTCCTCTCTCTCACTCTCCCCCCTCCTCTCTCTCACTCTCCCCCTCTCTCTCACTCTCCCCCCTCCTCTCTCTCACTCTCCCTCCTCCTCTCTCTCTCCCCCTTCCTCTCTCTCTCTCCCCTCCTCTCTCTCTCCCCTCCTCTCTCTCTCTCCCCTCCTCTCTCTCTCTCCCCTCCTCTCTCTCTCTCCCCTCCTCTCTCTCCCCTCCTCTCTCACTCTCCCCTCCTCTCTCTCTCCGCTCTCTCTCACTCTCCCCCTCCTCTCTCACTCACTCCCCCTCCCCTCACTCTACCCCCTCCTCTCTCACTCTACCCCCTCCTCTCTCACTCACTACCCCCTCCTCTCACTCACTCTCCCCCTCTCTCTCACTCACTCCCCCTCTCTCTCACTCACTCTCCCTTCCTCTCTCTCACTCTCCCCTCTCTCTCTCTCCCCTCCTCTCTCTCACTCTCCCCCTCCTCACTCCCCCCTCTCTCTCACTCACTCTCCCCCTTCTCTCTCTCACTCACTCCCCCCTCTCTCTCACTCACTCTCCCCCTCTCTCTCACTCTCTCCCTTTCCTCTCACTCTCCCCCTCTCTCTCTTTCCCCCTCTCACTCTACCCCCTCCTCTCTCTCACTCTCTCCCCCTCTCTCACTCTCTCCCCCTCCTCTCTCTCACTCTCTCCCCCTCCTCTCTCTCTCACTCTCTCCCCCTCTCTCACACTCTCCCCCTCCTCTCTCTCCCCCCTCTCATTCAATCTCCCCCTCTCTCTCACACTCTCCCTCTCTCTCTCTCACTCTCTCCCCCTCCTCTCTCTCTCACTCTCTCCCCCTCTCTCACACTCTCCCCCTCCTCTCTCTCTCCCCCCTCTCTCATTCACTCTCCCCCTCCTCTCTCACACTCTCACTCCTCTCTCTCACTCTCCCCTCCTCTCTCACTCTCCCCTCCTCTCTCACTCTCCCCTCCTCTCACTCTCCCCTCCTCTCTCACTCTCCCCTCTCTCTCTCCCCCTCCTCTCACTCACTCTCCCTCCTCTCTCTCTCCCCTCCTCTCACTCTCCCCTCCTCTCACTCTCCTCTCCTCTCACTCTCCCCTCCTCTCACTCTCCCCCCTCCTCTCTCTCTCCCCCTCCTCTCTCTCTCCCCCTCCTCTCTCTCTCCCCCTCCTCTCTCTCCCCCTCCTCTCTCTCTCCCCCTCCTCTCTCTCTCACTCTCCCCCTCCTCACTCCCCCCTCTCTCTCACTCACTCTCCCCCTTCTCTCTCTCTTACTCACTCCCCCTCTCTCTCACTCACTCTCCCCCTCTCTCTCACTCTCTCCCTTTCCTCTCACTCTCCCCCTCTCTCTCTTTCCCCCTCTCACTCTACCCCCTCCTCTCTCTCACTCTCCCCTCTCTCTCTCACTCTCTCCCCTCTCTCTCTCACTCTCTCCCCCTCCTCTCTCTCTCACTCTCTCCCCCTCTCTCACTCTCTCCCCCTCCTCTCTCTCTCACTCTCTCCCCCTCCTCTCTCTCACTCTCTCCCCCTCCTCTCTCTCTCACTCTCTCCCCCTCTCTCACACTCTCCCCCTCCTCTCTCTCACTCTCCCCCTCTCACTCTCTCCCCTCTCTCTCACTCTCTCCCCCTCTCTCACTCTCTCCCCCTCCTCTCTCTTTCTCTCCCCCTCCTCTCTCTCACTCTCCCCCTCCTCTCTCTCTCACTCTCTCCCCCTCTCTCACACTCTCCCCCTCCTCTCTCTCTCCCCCCTCTCTCATTCACTCTCCCCCTCCTCTCTCACACTCTCACTCCTCTCTCTCACTCTCCCCTCCTCTCTCACTCTCCCCTCCTCTCTCACTCTCCCCTCCTCTCACTCACTCTCCCCTCCGTCTCTCTCCCCTCCTCTCTCTCTCCCCCTCCTCTCACTCTCCCCTCCTCTCTCACTCTCCCCTCCTCTCTCACTCTCCCCTCCTCTCACTCTCCCCTCCTCTCTCTCTCCCCCTCCTCTCACTCACTCTCCCCTCCTCTCACTCACTCTCCCCTCCTCTCTCACTCTCCCCTCCTCTCTCTCTCCCCCTCCTCTCTCTCTCCCCCTCCTCTCTCTCACTCTCCCCTCCTCTCTCACTCTCCCCTCCTCTCTCACTCTCCCCTCCTATCTCTCTCCCCCTCATCTCTCTCTCCCCCCTCCTCTCTCTCTCCCCCTCCTCTCTCTCTCCCCCTCCTCTCACTCACTCTCCCCTCCTCTCACTCACTCTCCCCTCCTCTCACTCACTCTCCCCTCCTCTCTCTCACTCTCCCCCTCTCTCTCTCTCCCCTCTCTCTCACTCTCCCCCTCACTCACTCTCCCCCTCCTCTCTCTCCCCCCCTCTCACTCACTCCCCCTCCCCCCTCTCTCTCTCTCCCCCTCCTCTCTCTCTCACTCTCCCCCCGCCAAACTTACATCCACTCATCCTAAAAGGATTCCCCCGGTTTTGGCCATTGCAGAGCCCTGGATCAATGCCCCTTATAATCTCACACACTTCAAGGTTCAAGGTTCACTTATTGTCAAAGTATGCAGTATACAACCCTGAGATCTGTCTTCTCCAGGCAGCCACAAAACAAAGAAAACCATTGAAGCCATTCAAGGAAAACATCAAACTTGCCTCCCCATTGGCAGAAAAAAAATCATGCCAACAGCCCAAGCACATCAAACCTGCCCTCTTCTCCCAGGTGCAGGAAAAAAACCGTGCCAACTGCACCACCACCATGTAGAAAAAAAACAAATTGTGCCAATGGCACAAGAACATCAACCCTCCCCCCCCCCCACACACATGCAAAAAAAACCAAATTGCATCAATTGCACAAGAAGATCAAACCTGCCCCACCCCCGTGTGAAAGAAATTGTGCAGACTAGGGGGGCCTTTGGGGTTCTAATGTTTCACTGTCATTCATTCTTTGGAGCACTCCTCTGTTTTTGTGGATGTTTGTGAAGAAAAAGAATTTCAGGATGTATATTGTATACGTCTCTGGTATTAAATGTACCTATTGAACCTATTGAAACACCAAACCCACCCCCCCCCCCCGTGCAAAATAAAACAGACAAATCGCCCCAACCGCAACAAGAAAGAACTGGCAAAATCACAGAATATAAAACACAAAACTGAAAAAGTCCGGGAGAACCACAGTTCAATTCATAAATCACAATCCTGGAGCGTCAATAACATCCTCCAACAGCACTGCAGGAGAGAGAGACACGGGCGTTCTCCGGGGAGCAGCAAACGAGAGATCCATCAAGTCACCTCATACCCTTCTCCAAAGTGAAAATCCCTAGCTCGCCTAACTTTTCAGTTCAGAGCGACACCTGCTCCTCCCCCTGTTTACCAGCACCTGCACTGCCCCCCCAAATCTTCCCCTTGCAGTCTGAAGCCACAATCAGGGCCGCAGCTCCCTCCCTCCTGAAGTGTCTTTGACTTACAATGTCATCTCTTGATTCCATCTGTTCACCTGGGCATCTCCAATTTACCTGGACCCTGCTCATCTCCTTGGGCACTGTCAGCCCTTGACCCTGCCCAGTTACCTGGGTACCTCCTACTTACCTGTGCCAAGTTACCTGCAGGTTCCCTGCCTACCTGGACCTTGTCAGTATTAGACCCTGCTCAATTTACCTGGTCACTGCCAGAATCAGGATTATTATTGTTTTCCTTTGTAACTTCAAAACATTAAACTAATGCAAAGTCTGAAAAGCAGGCCTAACTTCGAGTTTACTTTAAGCGAGGCGCGATGACGTATGCAATTCATGTATTTGTACGTATAACCTGCAATGAATTATTTAAATGAGCAAGAATGCTTGATCAAACAATACATAGATTACTCAAATATTAGTGAAATATTAACTGCACAATTATCACTGGTTTAGATCATGAAATTAGTTGTTTTGTGGTAGCAATACAGTGCAGGCATAACGAATTACTAGTTCCAAAGTCAATTTATTATCAAAGTATAACATGTACAACCTCGAGATTCATCTTCTCACAGGCAGCTCCAAAAATATCGCAGTAGAATAGGCAAAAAACAGAGACCGTGCGTGAGAAAAGAATTTTGAAAAGTAAACAAGTAATACACAGGAGGTGAACTGCAGAGTCCCCGGAAGGTCACGATCGAACCCAGGTCTGTGGCACCAGCTCTCCCTATTGTGCCAATAATTCAGAAATAAGTATTGGTGCCCTTTGTGGTTTAAAAATGCTCTACAAATACCTGTTGGGTGGTTCTGCTGTCTTCCAGGCGCAGACTGTGAAGGAGGTCTTTGCTAAGCAGCTGATGCAGATTAACGGGATCAGTGGGGAGAAAGCCGTGGCCATTCTGAACCACTACGACTCCGTCGCCAGGTGTGTGTTATGTTTGTTCTTAATAAAGACAAACTTGGCATAGGTAAGTGCAAGGGCGTTTTATTCCACCAACCAGCTCACCATCGAAGTTTCCGCTTCCAGGCGAACTGCCGCCATTGTCCACTGGAGTCTAAAGTTCTTATTATGTACATACATAATAACACATCATCCCCCTTTAAATAAACCCGCAAAAAAACAATTATCCTTTCCAACAAAGATAACTATATTCTGTAGCCACTCAGCAATTTTCAATCAGTCTCCGGGGTGGTTTAACGATCCTTTTTGGTCTACTATTTGTTTCCACGGTGTATATTGCTTGCATTTGGTACATTAATATCTCTGTCTTTCAGAGAATGTGCAGTGTCTTAAACCAAACTGTATGTATTTCCTTGAGCCTGGAGATGGAGCAGCCAGTTTCACTAGAGAGGAAATGCAGGCAAGGAAATATCAAGAGTATGAACAGAAGCTGCTCCGGGAACTATAAAATAAATCCCAACTTTTTCCACCAGCCCTGCAGTACAGTGATAATTTACAACAGATTCCTTGGAGCTAGGTTTAACAAAACCCACCCCAGTTCTCCCAACAGAGTTTATCCAATCACAATACACAGTCTCCTTTTGAGGGTGCTGTGGCAGAATCCCAGCCCCTGTTCTCAGAGAACAGTAACTCCAGACACCCAACCCTCTTCCAAATAGCCTGTTATCTCCTATTTCTGACACTGTATTATGTTTGCTCTTAATAAAGACAAGCTTGGCTTGGTCAAACGTTAGAATATTTTATTACACTTGAGTGCGCATGACCAGGTCACCAGTGAAGCTTCCACTTCCGGGTGAACTGCCTGCATCGCCCGCTGGGAACGGGAGTTCTTTATTATAATAATGCAGTGCTTATCCAAGGGACGGCAGGTACTGAGTCAGGGTGGGATCCCCCGACAGAGCAACTCCTGCCCCACAGAGGCTGCTGGCCACACCCCCCTCCCCCCCTCCCCAGCCATTCACAGCAAGGCATTCTCTCCCTGTCCCCGCCAGATAGCTTTGCAAGCCCAATTCCTTCCCAACTGCACTGAACCACATGCCCCAGTGCTCACTGTACTGGACGGGCTTTGCGGTTCCAGGGCACCATCTCTAGCAGCTCTTCCTGCACCTCTCCCCTCTGCTCAGTCCGGGTCAAGCCCAAACATCCACTGACCATTTCCCTCCACAGTTACTGCCTGGCCCGCTGAGTCCCTCAAACATTGTGTGTACTGCTCCAGATTCCAGTAACTGTGGTCTCTTGTAAGACATGGGGTACAGGGACAGAATTAGGCCGTGGATGACTTATTAGTGGCTTGTGAGGGAGAAAGCATGAGGTTTGTCAGGCAAGTGTTTTTTAGACAGGGATTACTCGACTGAGTATTTTTTTAAAGACCACCCAATAGTAACAGGGACATCAGGATGCAGATAAGGAGACAGATTCTGGAAACGTGTAATAATAATGCGGCTGTTGTGGTGGGAGATTTTAATTTCCCAAATATCGATTGGCATCTCCCTAGAGCAAGGGGTTTAGATGAGATGGAGTTTGTTAGGTGTGTTCAGGAAGGTTTCCTGACACAATATGTAGATAAACTTACAAGAGGAGAGGCTGTACTTGATCTGATATTGGGAAATGAACCTGGTCAGGTGTCAGATCTCTCAGTGGGAGAGCATTTTGGAGATAGTGATCGCAATTCTATCTCCTTTACCATAGCATTGGAGAGGGATAGGAACAGAAGTTAGGAAAGCATTTAATTGGAGTAAGGGGAGTCAGGCAGGAACTTGGAAGCATAAATTGGGAACAGATATTCTCAGGGAAGAGTACAGCAGAAATGTGGCAAATGTTCAGGGGATATTTGCATGGAGTTCTGCATAGGTACGTTCTAATGAGACAGGGAAAGGATGGTAGGGTACAGGAACCATGGTGTACAAAAGCTGTTGAAAATGTAGACAAGAAGAAAGGAAAAGCTTACAGAAATTCAATAAACTAGGTATGATAGAGATCTAGAAGATTATAAGGATAGCAGGAAGGAGCTTAAGAATGAAAGTAGGAGAGCCATGAGAAGGCCTTGGTGGACAGGATTAAGGAAAACCTGAAGGCGTTCTACAAGTATGTGAAGAGCAAGAGGATAAGACGTGAGAGAATAGGACCTATCAAGTGTACATGGAACCGGAGGAGATAGCAGAGATACTTAATGAATAATTTGCTTCAGTATTCACTACGGAAAAGGATCTTTGATTGTAGGGTTGACTTACAGTGGATTGAAAAACTTGAGCATGTAGATATTAAGAAAGAGGATGTGCTGGAGCTTTTGGAAAGCATCAAGTTAGATAAGTCTCTGGGACCGGATGAGATCTAACCCAGGCTACTGCGGGAAGATGTTGTTCCCTTAATCAAGAAAGGGAGTATTACAGACCAGTGAGTCTTAGACCAGGAAATTATAGACCAGTGAGTCTTACTTCAGCGGTTGGTAAGTTGATGGAGAAGATCCTGAGAGGCAGGATTAGGAATAGTCAGTGTGGCTTTGTTAAAGGCAGTTTGTGCCTTACGAGCCTGATTGAATTTTTTGAGGATGTGACTAAACACATTGATGAAGGTAGAGCAGTAGATGTAGTGTATATGGATTTCAGCAAGGCACTTGATAAGGTACCCCATGCAAGGCTTATTGAGAAAATAAGGAGGCATGGGATCCAAGGGGACATTGCTTTGTGGATCCAGAATTGGCTTGCTCACAGAAGGGAAAGAATGGTTGTAGATGGGTCGTATTCTGCATGGAGGTCGGTGTCCAGTGGTGTGCCTCAGGGATCTATTCTGGGAGCCCTTCTCTTTGTGATTTTTTATAAATGACCTGGATGAGGAAGTGGAGAGATGGGTTAGTAAATTTGCTGATGACACAAAGGTTGGGGTGTTGTGGACAGTATGGAGGGCTGTTAGACAATAGACAATAGGTGCAGAAGTAGACCATTCGGCCCTTCGAGCCTGCACCGTCATTTTGAGATCATGGCTGATCAACGACTATCAATACCCGGTTCCTGCCTTGTCCCCATATCCCTTGATTCCCATATCCATAAGATATCTATCCAGCTCCTTCTTGAAAGCATCCAGAGAATTGGCCTCCACTACCTTCCGAGGCAGTGCATTCCAGACCCCCACAACTCTCTGGGAGAAGAAGTTTTTCCTTAACTCTGTCCTAAATGACCTACCCCTTATTCTCAAACCATGCCCTCTGGTACTGGACTCTCCCAGCATCTGGAACATATTTCCTGCCTCTATCTTGTCCAATCCCTTAATAATCTTATATGTTTCAATCAGATCCCCTCTCAATCTCCTTAATTCCAGCGTGTACAAGCCCAGTCCCTCTAACCTCTCCGCGTAAGACAGTCCAGACATCCCAGGAATTAATCTCGTGAATCTATGCTGCACTTCCTCTACAGCCAGGATGTCCTTCCTTAACCCTGGAGACCAAAACTGTACACAATACTCCAGGTGTGGTCTCACTAGGGCTCTGTACAAATGCAAGAGGATTTCCATGCTCTTGTACTCAATTCCCTTTGTAATAAAGGCCAACATTCCATTAGCCTTCTTCACTGCCTGCTACACTTGCTCATTCACCTTCAGTGACTGATGAACAAGGACTCCTAGATCTCTTGGTATTTCTCCCTTACCTAACTCTACACCGTTCAGATAATAATCAGCCTTCAGTCCCATCAGTCTTCTCATCACCGTTTCCTTCCTAATGTCAATCTGTTTCATTTCCTCTGTTACCCTATGTCCTTGGCCTATCCATACATCTGGGAGATTGCTTGTGTCTTCCTTAGTGAAAACAGATCTAAAGTACTCATTAAATTCTTCTGCCATTTCTCTGTTTCCCATAACAATTTCACCCAATTTATTCTTCAAGGGCCCAACATTGTTCTTAACTATCTTCTTTCTCTTCACATACTGAAAAAAGCTTTTGCTATCCTTTATATTCCTGGCTAGCTTGCGTTTGTACCTCATTTTTTCTCCCCGTATTGTCTTTTTAGTTAAGTTCTGTTGTTCCTTAAAAACTTCCCAATCATCCGTCCTCCCACTCACCTTAGCTCTGTCATACTTCCTTTTTTTTAATGCTATGCAATCTCTGACTTCCTTTGTCAACCACTGTGGCCCCTTTCCCCCCTTTGAATCCTTCCTTCTCTGGGGGATGAACTGATTTTGCACCTTGTGCATTATTCCCAAGAATACCTGCCATTGCTGTTCCACTGTCTTTTCTGCTAGGCTATCCATCCAGTCAACTTTGGTCAGCTCCTCCCTCATGGCTCCATAGTTTCCCCTGTTCAACTGCAACACTGACACCTCCGAGCTGCCCTTATCCTTCTCAAATTGCAGATAAAAACTTATATTACAGCAGGACATTGATAGGATGCAAAACTGGACTGAGAAGTGGCAGTTGGAGTTCAACCCAGTTAAGTGTGAGGTGGTTTATTTTGGGAGGTCAAATGTAATATTAATGTAGAATGTAGTATTAATGGCAAGACTTTTGGCAGTGTGGGGGAGCAGAGGGATCTTGGAGTCTGAGCCCATTGGACACTCAAAGCTGCTGCGCAGGTTGACCCTGTGATTAAGAAGCCATATGGTGCATTTCCCTCATCAACCATGGGATTGAGTTTAAGAGCCGAGAGGTAATGTTACAGCTATATAGGACCCTGATCAGACCCCACTTGGAGTACTGTGCTCAGTTCTGGTCGCCTCACTGCAGGAAAGATGTGGAAACCATAGAAAGGGTGCAGAGGAGATTTACAAGGATGTTGCCTGGATTGGGGATCATGCCTTATGAGAATAGGTTGAGTGAACTCGGCCTTTTCTCCTTGGTGCAGCGGAGGATGAGAGGTGACCTGATAGAGGTGTATAAGATGATGAGAGGCATTGATCGTGTGGATAGTCAGAGGCTTTTTCCCAGGGCTGAAATAGCTGCCACAAGAGGGCACAGGTTTAAGGTGCTGGGGAGTAGATACAGAGATGTCAGGGGTAAGTTTTTTACACAGTGAGTAGTGAGTGCGTGGAATGGACTGCCGGCAACGGTGGTGGAGGAGGATACGATAGGGTCTTTAAGAGACTTTTGGATAGGTACATGGAGCTTAGTAAAATAGAGGGCTATGGGTAACCCTAGTAATTTCTAAGGTAGGGACATGTTTGGCACAACTTTTTAGGCCAAAGGGCCTGTATTGTGCTGTAGGTTTTCTATGTTTCTACATTATTCTGCCACGTATGGGCCTAAGTCTGGCTACCAATGGAGGAGGGTTATCGTGAGGGTCGCAATCCCATCCTGTAAAATCCCAGAGCTACAGAAATGCCGACAGTCACTCCAGGGACCTCATCCCTACGAGAGCAAACATCTTCATTGGGCCACACCTGGGGGCAGCTTGAAAGATCGGCCCAGGACAGCGGGCTAGGGCGAGCCACTAATGGCAGCCTACGCCCCAGTAGGCATGATGGAGCAATTTCCTCACGGAACAGGCTGTCAGGAGAGTGGTAGATAAGATGGCGACAGTATTGTGACACTATCAGAATCAGGTTTATTAACACTGACACCCGTTTTGTGGCAGCAAAAACTATGAATTACAATAAGATCTATATAAAAATTAAATAAGTTGTGCAAAAAGAGTGCAAAAGTATTGAGGTAGTGCTCGTGGGTTCAATGTCCATTCAGAAATTGGATGGCAGAGGGGAAGAAGCTGTTTCTGAATTGTTGAGTCTTCAGGCTCCTGTTCCTCCTCCCTGATTGAGATTCCATTGCACTACAATCGAATCTTCCCCACCCCCCCCCCCCCCCCACCACCACCCAGGCAGAAACATCGTGTGAGAGGACAGGGGTGGGGAGATAAAGGGAGATGAGCACTTTCAGGTTTTCTTTTACCCAGAGAGTGTCGGTAGAACAGGAGAGTGAATGGTGGGGGTAGATACAAACGTAACATTTAAGGGGGCTGATAGACCGAAGAGAATCAGTTTAATTCAGCGACGCAAGAGGCTGCAAATGCTGGATGTCCGGGGCAACACTCAAAGGAGCTGGAGGAACTCAGCGGGGTCAGGCAGCATCTGTGGTGGGAAATGGACAGGCAACATTTTGGGTCGGGACCCTACTTCTAGACCAACGGTTCTTAACCTCTTTTTACGCTTTGAGTCAGCTCCATCATGGGCACTAGCCTCCGTAGCATCCAGGACATCTTCAAAGAATGGTGCCTCAAAAAGGCAGCGTCCATCATTAAGGACCCCCGCCACCCAGGACATGCCCTCTTCTCACTGTTACCATCAGAGAGGAGGTACAGAAGCCTGAAGGCACACACTCAATGATTCAGGAACAGCTTCTTCCCCTCTGCCATCAGGGAGGAGGTACAGGAGCCTGAAGGCACACACTCAATGATTCAGGAACAGCTTCTTCCCCTCTGCCATCAGGGAGGAGGTACAGGAGCCTGAAGGCACAGACTCAACGATTCAGGAACAGCTTCTTCCCCTCTGCCACCAGGGAGGAGGTACAGGAGCCTGAAGACACACACTCAGCGATTCAGGAACTGCTTCTTCCCTTCCGCCATCAGGGATGAGGTACAGGAGCCTGAAGACACACACTGAACGATTCAGGAACAGCTTCTTCTCCTCTGCCATCCGATTTCTGAATGGACATTGAACCCTTGGACACTACCTCAATACTTTTTTGCACTGCTTATTTAATTTAACTATTTAATCTATTTGTACTTACGGTAATTCGCGGTAGTTTAAATTACTATGTTTTGTATTGTACTGCTGCCATGAAGACAACAAATTTCACGACAATGCTGGTGATAATAAACCTGATTTGGATCCTGAGTCCAAGGACCCTTTCTCAGAATAATATATTTAAATGTAGAAAATAAAATACATATACAAATAAAAAAAACAATTATATTGAGATACAGTTATCAAAATATTTTAAGAACTCAGTCGTGATATAATACTTTATTAACCCATTAAATAACGAGACATTTCAGTTGTCGCTTAGCTTGAATAAGAACATTAAACTGTGGGCTGTTCTTTGACGAAGCCACACACACCGTGTGGGACGTCCGATACAGGGCTGCCTGAGAGGTGGCCAGCTGCGTTGCAGAGACTGATCATACTCAATCGAGCGGCAGGACTAATAATGACGGTAATTTTGAAGTAGTGGCTGTAAACGATATTTGTAACAATTGTAACGTGGTATGAAAGTAGCTGTGATTTCTATTCGTGACGAAGTCACAGGCACTGCTAATGCTACACGGGCTCGTTGCCTATGTTCATAATCGAAGGAAATGCTAAATTTCAGTTAGAGGTTAGTGAAAATAAAGTCAAAATATTTTTCCCATCCAAATTCATGGTTAAGTATCCCTGCTGTAGACTCTCCATTTGAATTGCTGACTGTCCATTCCCTCCATAGTTTAATCCCACACCATGTTCAGTACAGACATTGTGGGCCGAAGGGTCTGTTCCTGTGCTGTACTGTTGTATGTTCGAAGTTGCAAGAAGAGGCAGCGGTGGTTTGAGATGCTGTTGGCAGCGGGAGATCAGGACTGATGGGATTTCCCCGTTGGGAGCTGGCATGGACTGGAAGGGCTGAACAGTCCCCCATGTTGTAACTTGCTGCAGTGGACTGAGCTGTCCAGGCGCCTCAGGGCCAAGTGTTTCTGATTGGTTGCATGACTGTAATCTGAGCTTTCCATTGGTGGACTCACTGACACTCTGCTTCTGATTGACAGCCTGATGAAAGCCTATGAGGCATGTCCAACCGCAGTGGGGCGGGAGAAGTTACTTTCTAACATCAAGTGTGGCAGCACCCAGCGGTGAGTACCCTCGATCATAGTGACCACACTGCCCATGGGGTCTCACACCCCCGGCTGCCCGATCTGCCCCCCTCTACAGCGGCCCAAAGCTCAGTGATTGGGTTTTGGGGTCTGGCATGGATGTTTAGGGAGGGATGTGTAAGAGGGGCGGGGTTGGGGGAAGAGGGTGGGCCTGGCTGTTCTGCGGGAAGGTCAATCCACCCTGATCGGGGTAAACCCCTCAGCCTCCCTCTCCCTACAATGCCCACCCTGCCCGCTAAGTGAGAGTGACGTGGGGGTTGGGGTACGATCTGTACGGTGGTAAAGCCACTCCCTGCCCTTCTCCCCCACTACAGGAACCTGGGCCCAGCTCTGAGCAAGACCGTGTCACAGCTGTACTGCACGGAGGGGCCTCTCTGCTGAATCATTGCCAGCAACTGCTGTGAGGCCTGCCGGAGGGACCCGACTGTCACCCGTCGAGGGAGACCCCCCCCCCACCCACCCCGAGGAGCTGCTATCAAATGGAACCAAGTTCTCGGCCTATTGCCCCTACCCTCTCCCCCATCCCCAGCCATTTCCCAGAGGGAAGCCGGTGAACTCCTGGTGAGCAGGATCTACAGACGTGTTGCCTCTCATCCTCTTTCTCAAGACGTTGCCTTGACCCGGAGTCGGGCACCAAACCGCCCCTGAAGGAGCTGGAGACTCGGTCGCAGATTTTAGCTGCGAAGTGTCACGACACCTTGTTTTTAGAGACAGATCCAGCCCACTGTTTTCCCCAGTGGGGTGGAGCAAAAAATGTTTTTTTAAGCAAAATATCATGAGTTAAATGGAAGGTCTTTGCGTCATTTTGGGCGCGGACCAGATTTTTAGAGTAAATGGAGGCTTTGATTCTGAATGGCAGCCGATAAAGGCGTCATTCTGAACCACAATGCTATCCTTACACTCACACAGCCATCAACGCCGGTGCTGGTTTTATACGCAACCAACCCAAGTTACCATTCTCTCCCCTCAGGAACCATCTGTCAGATGTCTCTATCAATCTCTTTCATCCCTTTTCCCTTCTGTCTCTCTCCTTTTCTCCCCTTTCCTCCCTCTCTCCAGTCTCCCTCCCCCTTTCTCCCTCTTTCTCTTCCTCTCTCCTTCTCCTTCATCCCTCTCTCCCTTTCTCCCCTTCCCCCCTCCGCACTCTCCCTCTCTTTCTCCGTTTCTCTCTGCCTCTCCGTCTTTCTCTCACTCCCTCTCCTTCTCCCTCTTGCTCTCTCTCTCTCTGTCTCCTCTCTCTCTCTGTCTCCTCTCTCTCTCTTTGTCCCTCTGTCTGTTTTCAAAGTTTCTGACTCTCCAATCCCCAGCCCTTGCCATCACGTGGTCCTTGTTACGAATTAACCTGCTCTTCTCTCCCAAGGAAAAGTTACCCAGGGCGTGCAGTGCTCCTGTTCCGGGAGAGCAGGTGCAATCCCACCTCTCTTCGTTGCAGGGTGGGAGAAGTAGAGCCAGGCTGACCACCGCCTGGGCCCGGAGACCAGGAACTGTAGCTTTATTCTACATGATGTGTTTGCATTTACAAAGTTAGTGCTTGTTGCTGTTCGTGTTAAGTGTTTAATGTATTCAGAAATCATTATGAGGTCTTTGTCGCCCCGTCTGTGATGTGGTCCCGTGGATTGTGCGTGAGGTACATTTACCGTGCGTTGTTTGTGACGTCTGTGCTTTGTGCGTGAGATTTTATAGAAGTGGCAGTGTGCTCTGCGCTGGCATTCTTCCCCCCTCCCCCCCCACCCTCACCCCTGGCCCTGTCGGAAATTTGTCCCCCATGAGCAAGTTGGGACGTTTCTGGACCCGGCCCGGGGCTGAGGCAGTGAAGCAGAGCCTGGTGCTATTGAACTGTTTTAAAAGGAAACAAAATAAAGGTTCAGTGCGTGGACGGGCCTGTGACCTGCTTTCCTTCGAGCCTGGGGAGTAAGGGCGAAGGTTCCCTGCCTGTGGATCTTCCCGAGGTAAAATCTGAAACACGTCTCGGCAGGTCGGGAGGGAGAACTATTCCAAGTTCCATCGTTAAGCGAGGCCTCGGAACAAAAACATTAACTGTAATGTTAATGAAGTTTAATGCTGATAAGTGTGAGGTGCTACATTTTGGTAGGAATAATCCAAATAGGACATACATGGTAAATGGTAGGGCAGTAGAACAGAGTGATCTAGGAGTAATGGTGCATAGTTCCCTGAAGGTGGAATCTCATGTGGATAGGGTGGTGAAGAAAGCTTTTGGTATGCTGGCCTTTATAAATCAGAGCAATGAGTATAGGAGTTGGGATGTAATGTTAAAATTGTTCAAGGCATTGGTGAGGCTGAATTTGGAGTATTGTGTACAGTTCTGGTCACCGAATTATAGGAAAGATGTCAACAAAATAGAGAGAGTACAGAGGAGATTTACTAGAATGTTACCTGGGTTTCAGCACCTAAGTTACAGGGACAGTTTGAACAAGTTAGGTCTTTATTCTTTGGAGCGTAGAAGGTTGAGGGGGGATTTGATAGAGGTATTTAAAATTATGAGGGGGATAGATAGAGTTGATGTGGATAGGCTTTTTCCATTGAGAGTAGGGGAGGTTCAAACAAGACATGAGTTGAGAGTTAGGGGGCAAAAGTTTAGGGGTAACATGAGGGGGAATTTCTTTACTCAGAGTGGTAGCTGTGTGGAACGAGCTTCCAGTAGAAGTGGTAGAGGCAGGTTCGGTGTTGTCATTTAAAGTAAAATTGGACAGGTATATGGGCAGGAAAGGAATGGAGGGTTATGGGCTGAGTGCAGGTCGGTGGGACTAGGTGAGAGTAAGTGTTCGGCACGGACTAGAAGGGCCGAGATGGCCTGTTTCCGTGCTGTAATTGTTATATGGTAATCACGAAAGGTTCTGCAGATGCTGGAAATCCCACAAAACGCCGGAGGAAGTCAGCAGGTCAGGTCGGGGAGCTGAGTAAATCCACGTTTCAGGGCGTTAAGCATGAACAGTTTCCACGATCGACACTAACATTTGGAGAGAATTAAATGGAATTGGGGTAGCACGCCGCCCGTCTACACCCATGTGACCAGTTAACCCATACGGCTGGGATGTGGGAGGAAACCGAGGTACCAGGAGGAAAACTATGAGGTTGCGAGGAGAAGGTGCACGTTCTCTACAGACATTTGAACCCGGCTCATTGGAGCTCTAGTAGCATTACACTGACTACACGCCCCCCTTGCCCTGCCCCCATATATAATGGACCCTATATACAAGGGCTCGTGAGTCTCTCCGCTCAGTAAAATGGTGCTGTAAATCCTGATTAGCTACGGCGTGAGGGGACAGGTCTCATTGGAACCTATGGAATATTGAAAGACCTAGATAGAGTGGGCATGAGGGGATGTTTCATTGAGGAGTCTGGGAGCAGAGGGCACAAATAAAGAGATGAGTCAGGGTGTCAAAAGGGTACAGGGAGAAGGCAGCAGAATGGGGTTGAGAGGGATAATAAACCAGCCACGTGACGGGCCCAATGGCTGCCACCTCTTACTCCCAGCATCCACGGCTTTTAACTTCAAACTTACAGCGTTTTGACTTTGACTTCAGCAGAGTTTATCCATGAAAGAACTACAAGGGACAAGGTTCAGAGCGTAGGTCACAAACAGTCTTGTTAAAGAGGGAGCTTGCTCCCTCACCCCTCTCTCTCCCTAGAAGGAATATGCGCCCACATCTATGGTCAACCTCAGCACGGAGCTCGACTGGTAGGACATCAGCGGGTTGACGGTCACCATCTCCAGATCCAGGACAAACTCCTGCGGACCTGTCACCTGTTTGACCAGCACCAGCATGGCGCTGATGTTGTTGATTTGCTGTGGGGATCAGAACAAAGAGAGGTGAGGGCCAGTCCTGAGATAACCGCCGGCTTTGTGTGTCGGCCCAGCCTCTGCCCTGTGTGACCCACGTACCGCCAACTCCCGACCACAGGACAGAGAGATCTCTCAATCCCACCCCACTGAGGCTGGTCGAATCAGCCCCCCCGAACCCCTTCTGTAGGAGGCCTCTCTGTCCTTTGACCCCATGCCACTGAGGCCAATCGGCCTCTTCAACGGCCATTTGGTCTCTGTTGACCTACAGAGGTCACTCAGCCTCTCGATCCTCTGTAGGCATCCAACAGCTGCCGTTTCACAACGCCCCTCATCGGGAGTGGGGAATGGTATCGACAAGGGGGAAGGGTAGCTCGGGAGGCAGAGGGAAGCAATCACTAGGGACTGCAGATGCTGGAGAAACAGTCGAGCAGCATCTGTGGAATATGGTGCCGGGAAGTGTATGCTCATGCATGTTGGTAGAAGAAATAAAAGTGTAGGCTATTTTCTAAATGCAGAGGTGCAAAGGGACACGTGCAGGATTCCCTGACTTTAATTTGCAGGTTGAGTCTGTCGTGAGGAAGGCTAAGGCAACGTTAGCATCATTTCTAGAGGACTAGAATCTAAAAGCAAGGGCGTAATCTGCAGATGCTGGAAATCCAAGCAAAGCACACACACGAAACGCTGGAGGAGCTCAGCAGGCCAGGCAGCATCTATGGAAAAGTGTAGTCCAAGTTTCGGGCCGAGACCCTTCGTCAGGACCAGAGAGAAAAAGATGATTCAGAGTTAAAAGGTGGGGGAGTGGAGGAAGAAACACGAGGTGATGGGGGGAGTTGATTGGTGAAAGAGATCCTGGACTGGAGAAGTGGGAATCTGATAGGAGAGAACAGGAGGCCATGGAATAAAGAAAAGGGGGGGAGGAGCACCAGAGGGAGGTGACAGACCCTCACAGCTGCTTGACCTATACCTCTTCCCAACCTGGTACCGGTGAAAGTGCCATCTCCTTCTCACAATTCCTCCACCTCATCTGCTCTGAGGTTGAGGCTTTTTATTCCAGAACAAAGATGTCCTCCTTCAAAGAAAGGGGCCTTCCCTTCGTTTTCCATCAACACTGCCCTCAACCACGTCTCTTCCACTTGTCCTCACCTACCACCCCAGCAGCCTCCACATCCAGCACATAATTCTCCACCTTCCGCCACCTCCAACAGGATCCCACTTTCCCTCCTCCCCCCCACTTTTCTGCTTTCCGCTGGGATTGCTCCCTTCGCAACTCCCTTGTCCATTCGTCCATTCCCACTGATCTCCCTCCTGGCAATTATCTTTGCGAGCGGAGCTACACTTCCTCCCTCACTACCGTTCAGGGCTCTAAACTGTCCTTCCAGGTGAGGTGACACTTCACCCGTGAGTCTGTCGGGGTGATCTACCATGTCTGGTGCTGCTGTTGTGGCATCCTGTATATCGGTGAGACCCGACGTAGATTGGAAGCCCACTTCACCAGAAAAATTAGGATCTCCAGTGGCAATCCATTTTAATTCCACTTCCCATTCCTATTCTGATATGTCTATCCATGGCCTCCTCTACTGCCGTGATGAGGCCACATTCAGGTTGGAGGAACAACACTTTATATTCCGTCTGGGTAGACTCCAACCTGATGGCATGAACATCGATTTCTCAAACTTCCAGTAATTTCCCCCACCAAATCTCCAACATTCCTCATCCCCTTCCCCTCTCTCACCTTATCTCCTTGCCCACCCATCACCTCCCTCTGGTGCTCCTCCCCCCATTTTCTTTATTCCTTGGCCTTCTGTCCTCTCAGATTCCCTCTTCTCCAGCCGAATACTGCATCTCTTTCACCAATTAACTTCGCAGCTCTGTACTTCATCCCTCCCCCTCCTGGTTTCTCTTAGATCACCTGGTGTTTCTCTTTCCCCTCCCTCCACCTTTTAACTCTACTCCTCCTCTATTTTTCTCCAGTCCTGATGAAGGGTCTCGGCCCGAAACGCCAACTGTACTCTTCTCCGTAGATGCTGCCTGGCCTGCTGAGTCCCTCCAGCGTTTTGTGAAGGATGTAATGTCGAGACTTTATAAAACAATGGTGAGACCTCACATGGAATATTTTGAGCCGTTTTGGGCCTCTTTTTCTAAGAAAGGATGTGCTGAAACTGGAGAGGGCTCAAAGGAGGTTCTCGAAAATGATTCCAGGATTGAATATGAATATTGAATATATTCAATATTCCTCATTGAATATTCCTCTGGGCCTGTACTCACTGGAATTCCGAAGAATGAGAGGTGACTTCATTGAAACCTATCGAATGGTGAAAGGACTCGATAGAGTAGAGGTGGAGAGGATGTTTCCTATGGAGGGAGAGTCTAAAACCAGAGGACACAGCCTCAGAATAGAGGAGCGTCCTTTTAGAACAGAGATGAGGAGGAATTTCTTTAGCCAGAGGGTGGTGAATCTGTGGATTTTGTTGCTACAGGCGACTGTGGAGGCCGGGTCTTTGGGTATATTTAAGGCAGAGGTTGATAGATTCTAGATTGGTCGGGGCGTGAAGAGATACGGGAGGGAAGGAAGGAGATCGGGGGCTGAGAGGGAAATGAGTCAACCAGGATTAAATGGCGGACCAGATGTGATGGGCCAAATGGCCTCATTCTGCACGTATACCTTACAGTCTGAGGAGGGGAGCAGGATGGCGGGCAGGAAAACGAGAACGTCGATCTGAGTTGAGGGGACTAAGATTACATTTGTGAAGTGGTTATTGTCACGTGTACCAAGGTACATTGAGGAGAGGGGAAAGGAGGGTGGAGGTGCAGAGCTGGGGAGGGGTGAGGAGAGTGGAGGGAAGGGAGGTGGGGTGATGTTAAGGGAGTGCAGGGCAGAGGTGAGGTGAAGGGGAGAGGGGGTTGACAGATATGGAGCGAGGCTGGTAAAATGGGAGAGTTCTGGTGCAGGGGAGGGTTTGAAGAGGAGGGGGAATGGAAGGTGGGCTTCACATGGCGAGGAGGGGGTCTCCGCCTGGACCTGGACCTCTGTATAGGACCCGGGGAGCAGCGGTTACAGCAGCAGCAGACAAGAGGCTGCACTCACCCTGATGTAGAACTCCCCCTGCTCGTTGCCGGCCTTGATGCGGAAGGTGTTGTAGGCGCCCGGGTAGATGCTGGTGGCCTGGATCTGGAAGATGTCGGAGGGGACACTGCGCTCCGACGTGATGCTCATGTAGCGGAAGACGATGGAGGCCGGCTTGTCCTCGCACGCCGCGTCCGACGACCGGCAAAGGCAGCGGCTGCAAGCACCGGGCGTACCACAGCTTCAGTTGACACTCCCGAGACACCCATCCCCACTGGCCTATGGGCGGTGTGATCACCCCACCCCCTCAGGCGGGGAAGAGGCTGCTTTGGGATCTCTGCGAGACAGCGTGCTAGGTTCACAATTCTGTTTGTGTACCCGCCACAGTGGCGATGGGGTAGGAGACCTCCCTCCCTTCACTTTACAGGGTGTGCCCCCTCCCACCCCAGGAGAGTAACTGGTTCCCGCCCCCAGACCGTGGATCCCACCGGTCGCCCTTGCGTCGGGGTGAGGACAGAAGGGGCTTACTTGTCGGACACCTGAACGTAGGGCTCCTGGCAGTGGTCCCGCGGCACGCAGCGGAAGCCCCCATACACGTTGATGCAGTACTGCTCCTCGGCGCACTGGTGCTGGCCCGTCTCACACTCGTTCACGTCTGCGGGGAGGCAGAGAGGCAGGCGCTCAGTGGGCGGGGAGGGGTTGGCGAGAGTCGGGGAAGTGGTGACAGGGGGCAGGTGTGTTAACAGGTTGGGGAGTCAAGCACCTCTGTGGCCCACTCAGCCTCTACAGCAATCACACGGTCTCTCATCACTGTGTGTGTTCAGTTCTCAGCAGTCAGATAACCCGCCAGCTGCACGTCGCTGGGACGTGAGAGGGAACCGGAGCGCCCAGGGGAAGTACGTGGTCACAGGGGGAATGTACACACATACGCACACACTCTCTCTCACACACACAGACACACACACACACACACACAGACACACACACACACACACAGACACTCACATACTCACACACATTCGCGCGCGCGCACACACAGACATACACACACACAGACACATATGCACACACTCACACACAAACACACACACACACTCGTGCACACTCACACAGACAGACACACATACTCACACAGACACACACACACAGACACACACTCGCGCACACACACACACAGACACACACTGGTACACACACAGACACTCACACACACTCACACAGACAGACACACACTCGCGCGCGCACACACACACACAAAGAGCAAGGAGGTGATGCTGAGACTTTATAAGGCACTGGTGAGGCCTCACCTTGAGTATTGTGAACAGTTTAGGGCTCCTCATCTGAGAAAAGATGTGCTGGCATTGGAGAGAGTCCAGAGGAGGTTCACAAGGATGACTCTAGGTATTAAAGGGTTATCATACGAGGAATGTTTGATGGCTCTGGGCCTGTACTCACTGGAATTCAGAAGCATGAGGGGGGGATCTCATTGAAACCTTTCGAATGTTGAAAGGCCTAGACAGAGTAGATGTGGAAAGGATGTTTCCCATGGTGGGGGAGTCTAGGACAAGTCAAGTCATTTTTTATTGTCATTTCGACCATAACTGCTGGTACAGTACATAGTAAAAACGAGACAACGTTTTTCAGGACCATGGTGTTACGTGACACAGTACAAAAACTAAACTGACTACGTAAAAAAAAAACAGAGAAAGCTACACTAGACTACACTGGACTGCATAAAGTGCACAAAAACAATGCAGGCATTACAATAAATAATAAACAGGACAATAGGACAGTAAGGTGTCAGTCCAGGCTCTGGGTATTGAGTAGTCTGATGGCTTGGGGGAAGAAACTGTTACATAGTCTGGTCGTGAGAGCCCGAATGCTTCGGTGCCTTTTCCCAGACGGCAGGAGGGAGAAGAGTTTGTATGAGGGGTGCGTGGGGTTCTTCATAATGCTGTTTGCTTTGTGGATGCAGCGTGTAGTGTAAATGTCCGTGATGGCGGGAAGAGAGAACCCAATGATCTTCTCAGCTTCACAAGAGGGCACAGCCTCAGGATATTGGGGTGTCCATTTGAAACAGAGATGCGGAGAAATTTATTTATCCAGAGGGTGAATTTGTGGAATTTGTTGGGTATATTTAAGGCAGAGATTGATAGGTTCTTGATTGGTTACGGGAGTGGGGCTGAGGAGGGGATAAAAAGGATCAGCCGTGATGGAATGGCAGAGCAGACTGGATGGGCCAAATGGCCTAATTCTGCTCCTATGTCTGACGGTCAGGATCAGACCTGGGTCAGGAAGCAGCCCGTGGAATCTGACCATCTTGGGGAGGGAAGCTCGAGCCGTTACCTTGACAGATCCTGGTGCCGAGGAGCTGGTATCCTTTGGGACAGACGCAGGAGAAGCTGCCTAGCTCGTTGACGCACTGGTAGTGACACAGGTAGTTCGAATAGCTGCACTCGTCGATGTCTGGGGCAAGGCAGAGCGGCACAGGGTTAACTGAGATACAAGAGATTCTGCAGATTTACTGTGATAGGCCGCGGAATCGGACCAGCCCCGATTTAACCCGAACCTAATCACGGGACAATTTACAATGACCAATTAACCTACCAACTGGTGTGTCTTTGAACTGTGTAGGAGGAAACCCTCGTGGTCACGAGGCAGAACATACAAATTCCTTAAGCAGCGGGAATTCCACTGGTTCTGTCTGGTGGAAATCCAGAGATGTAGGAGAAACTCTGGAGAGGAATAAACAGTCGACGTCTCGAAAGGGTCTCAGCCCGAAACGCCGGCTGTTTGTTCCTTTCTGTAGACGCTGCCTGACCTGCTGAGTTCCTCCAGCATTTGGGTCAAACACAACCATTAACACGTTAACCTCACCCCCCCCCCCCACCAGCAAAACCACCTCCCTTCCAGACCTTGGATATTGGCTGGAATACAACAACCAACCCCTGCATTTGTTCATCCACTTCCTCAACCCAGGGTGGCACCATCTCCCACTCCCCCCGCTCTCTGCCCTGCCGACCACAGCTCTGACTTATCCCAAGCCCCCCCCCCCCCCCCCCACACACACAACCTTCAATCTTGGCTCAGTTTGCTCAGAACATCAGAGGATGAGGAGAGATCGAATAAAAGTTTGTAAGATTACGAGAGGCACATAGACAGAGGACAGAAATGTCACATATAGAGGGTGTAGCTTTAAGGGGAAAAAGTTTCTGGTAAGAGAGGGGGAAAGCTTCCGGTGGGAGAGGGGGAGGTAGTTTCTGGTGGGAGAGAGGGAGGTGGTTTCTGGTGGGAGGGGAGAAAGTTTCCGGTGAGAGGGGAGAAAGTTTCCGGTGAGAGGGGAGAAAGTTTCCGGTGAGAGGGGAGAAAGTTTCTGGTTGGAGAGGGGAGAAAGTTTCTGGTGAGAGAGAGGGAGGTGGTTTCTGGTGAGAGGGGAGAAAGTTTCCGGTGAGAGGGGAGAAAGTTTCCGGTGAGAGGGGAGAAAGTTTCTGGTGAGAGAGAGGGAGGTGGTTTCTGGTGGGAGAGGGGAGAAAGTTTCCGGTGAGAGAGAGGGAGGTGGTTTCTGGTGGGAGGGGGAGAAAGTTTCCGGTGAGAGGGGAGAAAGTTTCCGGTGAGAGAGAGGGAGGTAGTTTCTGGTGGGAGGGGGAGAAAGTTTCCGGTGAGAGGGGAGAAAGTTTCCGGTGAGAGGGGAGAAAGTTTCTGGTGAGAGAGAGGGAGGTGGTTTCTGGTTGGAGAGGGGAGAAAGTTTCCGGTGAGAGAGAGGGAGGTGGTTTCTGGTGGGAGGGGGAGAAAGTTTCCGGTGAGAGAGAGGGAGGTGGTTTCTGGTTGGAGAGGGGAGAAAGTTTCTGGTGAGAGAGAGGGAGGTGGTTTCTGGTTGGAGAGGGGAGAAAGTTTCTGGTGAGAGAGAGGGAGGTGGTTTCTGGTTGGAGAGGGGAGAAAGTTTCTGGTGAGAGAGAGGGAGGTGGTTTCTGGTTGGAGAGGGGAGAAAGTTTCCGGTGAGAGGGGAGAAAGTTTCCGGTGAGAGGGGAGAAAGTTTCCGGTGAGAGGGGAGAAAGTTTCCGGTGAGAGGGGAGAAAGTTTCCGGTGAGAGAGAGGGAGGTAGTTTCTGGTGGGAGGGGGAGAAAGTTTCCGGTGAGAGAGAGGGAGGTGGTTTCCGGTGAGAGGGGAGAAAGTTTCCGGTGAGAGGGGAGAAAGTTTCCGGTGAGAGAGAGGGAGGTGGTTTCCGGTGAGAGGGGAGAAAGTTTCCGGTGAGAGGGGAGAAAGTTTCCGGTGAGAGGGGAGAAAGTTTCCGGTGAGAGAGAGGGAGGTGGTTTCCGGTGAGAGGGGAGAAAGTTTCCGGTGAGAGGGGAGAAAGTTTCCGGTGAGAGAGAGGGAGGTGGTTTCTGGTGGGAGAGGGAGAAAGTTTCCGGTGGGAGAGAGGGAGGTGGTTTCCGGTGAGAGGGGAGAAAGTTTCCGGTGGGAGAGGGGAGGTAGTTTCTGGTGGGAGGGGGAGAAAGTTTCCGGTGAGAGAGAGGGAGGTGGTTTCTGGTGGGAGGGGGAGAAAGTTTCCGGTGGGAGAGGGGAGGTAGTTTCTGGTGAGAGGGGAGAAAGTTTCCGGTGAGAGAGAGGGAGGTGGTTTCCGGTGAGAGGGGAGAAAGTTTCCGGTGGGAGAGGGGAGGTAGTTTCTGGTGAGAGAGAGGGAGGTAGTTTCCGGTGAGAGAGAGGGAGGTGGTTTCTGGTTGGAGAGGGAGAAAGTTTCCGGTGAGAGAGAGGGAGGTGGTTTCTGGTGGGAGGGGGAGAAAGTTTCCGGTGGGAGAGGGGAGGTAGTTTCTGGTGAGAGGGGAGAAAGTTTCCGGTGAGAGAGAGGGAGGTAGTTTCCGGTGAGAGAGAGGGAGGTAGTTTCCGGTGAGAGAGAGGGAGGTGGTTTCTGGTTGGAGAGGGAGAAAGTTTCCGGTGAGAGAGAGGGAGGTGGTTTCTGGTGGGAGGGGGAGAAAGTTTTAGGCAGATGTATGGGGTGTCTGGAATAGGCTGCCGTGGGTGGTAATGTGGAAGTAAAACATAAGAAACAGCAGGAGTCGGCCATCTGGCCCGTCGAGCCTGCTCCACCACTCAAAGAGATCATGGCCCTCAATGCTCCCCCCTCCTGCCACACGTGCATCCCACCTCGCCCCGGGGACTTTCCCTCCCTCGGCACGGCCGGGGCAGGGGGAGAGACGGGGCTCCCCGCACACTCACCCTGGCAGGTCTGCCCGTCGGCGCCGAGCTCGAAGCCCCGTCCGCAGCGACACATGAAGGAGCCGAAGGTGTTGAAGCAGTTCTGCTGGCAGGGCGCGCCCATGCTGCACTCGTCCACGTCTGCAAAATGCCCCGCCATTACTAGGAGTGAGGGACCGAGCGGCCTCAGCGGGCCAGGATCGAGGGGCGGAGCGGTGCGGCCCTTTGGTGTGATAGGGGAGGGGGTTACAGTCAGGCACATCACCCAGCAGGGACAAAGGCAAGGTGTGAAGTTAGGAGTGAGGAGGGACAGTCCTCAGGGTCAGACCTGCCCCCAGCAACCCAAGGGGGGGGGGAAGCACCCACTGTGGCCTCACCAGCAAGGATGACCGGTTTAGTTGAGTGTCGGCAGGAGTGGTTAGGTCACGAAGTTTGGGAGGGCCGAGGCAGTCCTCCCCATCCAGGCAACGATCCGGGGAGGGTTCAAAGGTCAGGAGATTAGGTTGCAACTTTATAAAACTCTGGTCAGGCCACGTCTGGAGTATTGTGTACAGTTCTGGTCGCCCCAGTATGGGAAGGATGTTGGGGCTTCGGGGAGGGGGCAGAAGAGGCTCACCAGGACGCTGCCTGGTTTACAGGGCGTGGGCTATCGTGAGCGGCCAGACAAACTTGTGTTGTTTTCTCCGGTGTGTCGGAGGCTGAGGGGAGATCTGACAGAGGTTTACAAGATGATGAGAGGCAGAGATAGTGGACAGGGAGTATCTGTTTCCCAGGGTTGAAATGACTAATACCAGAGGGTAGCATTGGATGTGAGGGGCAAGTTTTTTTACTCAGAGTGGTGGGTGCCTGGTATGGGGGTGGAGGCAAATACATTAGAGGCTTTTAAGAGACGTTTGGATCGGCACATGGATGTGAGGAAGATGGAGGGACATGGACGTGGTGTAGGTAGGAGGGATTAATGTCTGGGTGTTTTTCATTTGCTTTTTAGCCGGTACAGCACAGACACTGTAGGCTGAATGGCCTGCTCCTGCGCTGTTCAAAAACCCGGGAGTGATGGGCACATGGTGGGGGCAGTTGATCTTACAGACATGCAAAGTTAGTTGCCTCACTGTCCACCGGGGAGGAAGGGACTGGAGATGAGGACTGCGGAATAAGAAGGACGGGCCAGCAGGACCGCCACGGCCTGAATGGCCAGCTCCCAGTGAGGCGAATGTAACAGACTGCATAGGTGGAGGGTGGGACAGGGTGAGAGGGCAGGGGCTGGGTAGGGTTGGGGTGGAGGGGGTTCCGAGGAGGACGTACCCACGCAGGAGTGGTTGTCGTGGCCCAGGGTGAAGCCGGACTGGCACTGGCACGTGTAGGAGCCGGGGGAGTTGACGCAGCGATGCTGGCAGCGGTGGAACCTGCACTCGTCCACGTCTGAAAGGCAAGGTAGGTCGTGAGCACCCTCCACCAGCCGGCCGGTACCCCTTAGGGGGCATCCTGTCTGAACCAACTCCCTGGGCTCTTGCATCACCACTTTCACCCAGACTGAATCACAGAGGGCAGGGAGCCACTCCGGGTGAAGGGCCTCGACCCGAAACATTGACTGCCCGCTTCCCTGCGCAGATGCTGCACGAATTCTCCAGATCTCCTGCATCCTCCACCCCTATTCCGTCTCCGTTTGGCCAACCTTGTGTGTAGACCATGGATGAAGCCTGGGCCTCAGTTTGACGGCGAGCGAAGCTCCTGGGCCTCTCCTGCTCCTCTGGGACTGGGGAAGGCTCCCCGAGGGTCGCCTGAACCGAACAGGCGCAGGGCTTGCATTTAATGCTGCCTTTCCTGAGGCCTGGGGAATCCAGGTAGAGAAGGGCCTCAGGACCATGTAGGCCGTGAGGAGCTCCCAGCTGCCCTGTGTATACCCCAAAGGCAGGGAGGCCCTGCGTGAGTAAGACCCCACTGCTGTCTCCCGGTTGAGGTCAGCCTCACCAGCAAAAAAAAAGATAAATTATGATTTGATTAATTCACTGGACTTCCAAACCTACACTCAGTGGCCACATTATTAGGTACACCCACTCGTTAATGCAAATATTTAATCAGCCGATCATGTAGCAACAACTCAGTGCATAAAAGCATGCTGACACGGCCAAGACACTCAGACTGAACTTCAGAATGGGGGAAGTGACTCTGGAATTGGTGCCAGATGGGGAGGTTCGAGTATTTCAGGAACTGTCTTCAGAGTTTACGCGAGCGAAGGGCGAGAAGCCTGCCAGCGGGTGGGCAGGGCTTGAACCTTACCGATGCACTCGGTCCCCACCTTCTGGTAACCGTCCGGGCACCGGCAGTCGTAGCCACCGGCCGTGTTCACGCACTGCTGGCTGGGCTGGCAGCTGTGGACGTCCAGCTCGCACTCGTCCTCGTCTGCGGTGGGGAAGGAGGACCGGCAGTCAGGTGGCGCGGCAAGGAGGGAGAGGCGGCACGGGATAGGGAGGGAGGGGCGGTGAGAATGCAGAGGGTTTGGCGACGAGGGAGAGCGGTCATGGAGGAAAACTGCACTGTCAGCAGTTCGGACGAGCGGCCCGTGACTGTTCTGACCGATAAGCGGGTGCCAAATCCCCCCTCCAACCCAAACCCCTGCGAAAGGAAGGAAGCTGGGGCAGCACAGGTTTGATGGGCCGAGCGACCTCCCAGGGCCCCGAGCCCCCGTCCCGGCGCTCACCCACACACTGGCCCTCCTCATCGCGGCTGTAACCCTGAGGGCACCCACTGTCGTCGGGGCCGGTCTCCCTCGAGCGCGTCGCGTCAGGCTGCTGGTCTGGCGTCACCTCCTGGGAGATGATGGAGGCCGAGGGCGGGAGGCAGAGGTAGCCGCCGTAGTGGTTGAAGCACTTCATCGCCCCCTTGCAGGCGTCCTGAATGGTTTCACACTCGTTTATATCTGAGAGAGGGGGAGGAGGGAGGGATGGATGGAGATGGGTGGGTAGATAAGGGAGAGAGAAAGAGAAGGATGGAGGGAGGGACAGTGGGAGTGGTAGGTAGAGGGGAGGGAGGCAGGGAGAGGGGCAACGGTAGGTAAAAGGAGGGAGTGAGGGAGAAAGGAAGGGAGTGGGGCAGGAGTAGGGGAGGGAGGAAAGGAGAAGAAATAGGAGGGGGAAGAGAGGGAGGGTGCAATGGGAGTGGTAGGTAGAGTGAGGGAGGAAGAGAGAGTGTGGAGGGGAGGGGGACGGAGGAGAGGAAGAGAGGGGGGACAGGGGACGGAGCGGAAGAGAGGGGAGGGAGGGAGAGGGACAGAAGGAGAAACAGGGAGAGATTTCCATTTCTATATTGCCTTCACCAAACCTGAACAGCGGTAACAATCGCACAGTCAGTTCAGTTTGACAATGGCTCCCTCCACACACCTGAGGCACGGGGCTCCCTCCGCATGCCCTTGCACCCGTCGCGGGGCTCCCTGCGCACCCCCCCCCCCGAGGTGGATGGCCCCCTCCGCATGCCCTTGCACCCGTCGCGGGGCCCTACGCACCCGCCCGAGGTGCAGGGCTCCCTCCGCACGCCCTCGCACCCGTCGCGGGGCAGCAGGGCAGCGAAGAAGGCGTTTGGGTAGGCTTGCCTTCATCGGGCAGGGCACGGAGTACAGGAGGGAACAACACAGGACCTTGGCCCCCCTTGGGGAGATTCGGTCTGTCAAGATTTCTGACTGGTTTAATCACCGTCTGGGATGGGGGCTCCAGTGCCCAGGATCACTGGAGGCCGCAGAGGGTCATTGACCCGGGCAGATTCCAGCACGGACACAACCATCATCGAGGTGGCATGCATCACTGAGGACTCTCACCGCCCAGGTCACACTCTTTTCTCAGTTCGACCATCAGGGAGGAGGGACAGGAGCCTGAAGACACACACTCAGCGATTCAGGGACAGCTTCTTCCCCTCTGCCATCAGGGAGGAGATACAGGAGCCTGAAGACACACACTCAATGATTCAAGAACAGCTTCTTCCCCTCTGCCATCAGGGAGGAGTTACAGGAGCCTGAAGACACACTCTCAGCAATTCAGGAACAGCTTCTTCCCCTCTGCCATCAGGGAGGAGGTACAGGAGCCTGAAGACACACACTCAACGATTCAAGAACAGCTTCTTCCCCTCTGCCATCAGGGAGGGGGTACAGGAGCCTGAAGACACACTCTCAGCGATTCAGGAACAGCTTCTTCCCCTCTGCCATCAGGGAGGAGGTACAGGAGCCTGAAGACACACACTCAGCGATTCAGGGACAGCTTCTTCCCCTCTGCCATCAGGGAGGAGGTACAGGAGCCTGAAGACACACTCTCAGCGATTCAGGGACAGCTTCTTCCCCTCTGCCATCAGGGAGGAGGTACAGGAGCCTGAAGACACACACTCAGCGATTCAGGAACAGCTCCTTCCCCTCTGCCATCCGATTCCTGAATGGACATTGAACCCCTGAACACCACCTCACTTTGGCAGGACTGCAGAGAAAGAGATGAGTGGATTTAAAAGGTGGGGGACAGGGAAAGAGAAACGTTAGGTGGTACTAAGAGGGGGAGCGATGAAGGAAAGAGCTGGGATGTTGATTGGTAGAAGAGATACAGGGCTGGAGAAGGGGAAGTCTGATAGGAGAGGACAGAAGGCCATGGGGGGAGGAGCACCAGAGGGAGGCAAGGGGATGCTGGGGGTGGGGGGGCTTTACTGGAAGTTCAAGAAATCAACGATCATGTCATCAGGTTGGAGGCTGCCCAGATGGAAGTTAAGGTGCTGTTCATCCAACCTCAGTGTGGCCACATCGTGTCAGTAGACAAGACCATAGACTAACGTATCAGAATGGGAAGTGGAATTAAAATGGGAGATCCCACTTGTTCTGGCAGACAAAGCGAAGCGCTCTCCTAATCTACGTCAGGTCTCACCGATATACAGGAGGCCACACCGGGAGCACAGGTCACAGTAGTGGACTCGCAGGTGAAGGGTCGCCTCACCTGGCAGGACCTGAATGGTGGTGAGGGAGGAGGTGTAGGGGCAGGCGTAGCACTTGTTCCACTTGCAAGGATAAGTGCCAGGAGGGAGAACGGTGGGGAGGGACGAACAGACAAGGGAGTCGCACAGGGAATGATCCCTGCAGAAAGTGGGTATTGTGCTCAGCTCTGGCTGCCTCATTATAGGAGGGACGTGAAGGTTTTAGAGAGGGTGCAGAGGAGATTCACCAGGACACTGCCTGGATTAGAGAGGATTCCTTGTGAGGACAGATTGAGTGAGCTGGGGCTTTCTTTTTTGGAGGAGGATGAGGGGTGACTTGATAGGGGTGGATACAATATGATAGGAGGCATTGATCGAGAGGACAACCAGAGAATTTGTCCCAGGGCAGAAGTGGTTAAGGCAAGGGGGCATGGCTTTAAGGTGATTGGAGGAAAGTATGGGGGGGTAGGGAATGTCAGACGTAGGTTTTTGTACAGAGAGAAGTGGATGGGTGGAACACCCTACCAGACGTGGTGGTAGAGCCAGATACATTAGGGGCAATTAAGAAACTCTGAGATCATCACGTGGATGATATGGAGGGCCATGTGAGTTGGATTGATGTTGGGGTAGGTTAAATGGGGGCCGAAGGGCCTGCACGGTTCTACGTTCCTTGCACCTGTGCGTCCACACACGTGACAATTGGACAGCTTTGAGAAGCGTGTCGGGGTGTCGATCCCAGCAACCCCCACCCCCGGGCTCACCTCGACAGTGTTGCTTCTGGTGGTCCCACTCGTACCCGTCGGTACACTCCTGCGGACAGAAGCAGAGCGTCAGACTGTGTCCACGAGGGGCGTCGCTGAACTGCACCCCGGTACAACGTAGGGCCCCCCTGATAGGTCGGGTGGTCAGTGACGGGCAGGCCGCCCAGCCAATGATCAGGGGGGGTGGCGGTCGATTTGCACGGGTGCTCTAACCCTGTCAACTCCGCCAGCCGGGCAGGATTGGCGCCGTGGGAGAACGGCGGGCTTTCTCCGCTGCATTCGGGGCTGGGCACCCGCTAGGTGTCTCTTGCTGTGCAGGGTGACACCGACACCCCCACACCCGTGCAGTCAGGCCGGGGGGGGGTTGGGAGAGACCCTCCTCCCTGGTGTACATGGTTCGGCGCTCCCTCCTCACCCTCCCCTCCCTCCTCGCTGCCCCCGGCCCGGGAGGGGTGGCGGGGATAAGGGTGGGCGACAGAAGGCTCAGAGTACCCCCCACCACCCCCCCCCCCGCAAGCTCGCGAGACGGACCAACGGCAGCACTCACCGTGAGGGTGACGGCCTCGTCGACCTGCTGGGGCGCGGCCGCCGGCAGCAGTAGGGCGAGGAGCGGCAGGAACAGCAGCATGGTGCACGGCCAGCGAGGGGCAGGGTCCGGGCCTGAAATCAGAGGGCAGAGCTCGTCAGGCTGGGTGGCAGAACCAGGAGGCACGGGGGCCTGCGGAGACAAACGGCTGGAGTATCGTTTGTTTGCTAAGACACACCTCCCCGGCCATTTGGCCCGTCCAGGCCTACCTAAAAACAGCAGCAAGCTTCTTCCTCCCATCTGTCCCAGCAATTCCCACTAAGGGGGTGATTGGCAGTGTCCAATTAGCCCGCTGACCCTCCACGATGTCGGGATGAGGGAGAGCCAGTGCACCTGGGCTGTGGGTGTGAGAGAGACCCACACAGTCACAGGGAGAGCGTGTAAAGTGAGATTCATTTGTGCAAGATGCACAATAAAGAAATTAAAAAGTTTATGAAAAACTACACAGCAAAGCTGGTCAAGTGACCCATGTACAAAAGGCAGCAGACTAGGAAAATAATAAGAAAATAAATAATACTGAGGACACGAGTTGCAGAGTCCTTCAAAGTAAGTCCGTAGGCTGCAGAGTCACAAACACAAGCGATTCTGCAGATGCTGGAAATCCAAAGAGAGAGAGAGAGAGACACACACACCTCAGCAGGTCAGGCAGCATCTATGGAAAAGAGTGAACAGTCGATAGTTCAGGCCGAGTTGAAGTGAGTGAAGTTATCCACGCCGGTTCAGGAGTCTGTTAGTCGAAGGATAATAACTGTTCCTGAACCTGCTGGTGTGGGACCTGAGCCTCCTGTACCTCCTTCCCAATGGCAGCAGTGAGAAGAGAGCGTGGTCCTTGATGGAGGGGGCTGCTTTCTTGTGGTTTTGTCCTTGTAGTTGTGCACAATGATGGGGGAGGGCTTTCTTCGTGACAGAACGGGTTACCTCCGACACTAAATGTTCTCATTCCTGGGGGAGACACAAACAGCCCCCAGCTCTCAGCCCGAAATGTCGACAGTTCACTCTTTTCCGTAGAGGCTGCCTGGCCTGCTGCGTTCCTCCAGCATTTTGTGTGTGTTGTTTGGATTTCCAGCATCCGCAGATTCTCTCATTTATGATGTAAAGTTGAAGCATTCATTTCGAGAGGACTAGAATATAAAAGCAAGGATGTAATGTTGAGGCTTCATAAAGCCCTGGTGAGGCCTCATTTGGAGTATTGTGAACAGTTTTTGGCCCCTCATCTTAGAAAGGATGTGCTAACACTGGAGAAGGTTCACGAAAATGATTCCAGGATTGAACGGCTTGTGATATGAAGAGTGTTTGATGGCTCCAGGCCTGTACTCACTAGAATTCAGAAGAATGAGGGGTGACCTCGTTGAAACCTATCAAATGGTGAATGGTCTTGATAGAATGGATGTTTCCTATGATAGGAGAGTCAAAGACCAGAGGACACAGCCTCAGAATAGAGGGACGTCCTTTTCGAACAGAGATGAGGAGGGATTTCTTAGGCCAGCGAATGGCGAATCTGTGGAACTCATTGCCTGTGGAGGCCCAGTCTTCATTAATACTTAAGGCAGAGGCTGATATGTTCTTGACCGGTCAGGGAATTAAGGGATACGGGGAGAAGGCGGGAGACTGGGGCTGAGGGGGAAAATGGACCGGCCATGATGAAATGGCGGACCAGACTCGATGGGCAAAATGGCCTAATTGTGCTCCGATACCTTACGGTCTTAAAGTCCATATTTGCTCCTCACTTCTCTGAGTCAGACCACGCTGTGACCATGGTATTTAGCTCTGGTCTCCCTAACCCCAGGGATCCATACGGTACATGGATCCATTCTAAACATCGCTGGGCCAGACCACACTGGCAGCACCTACTGATATCAAGAGTGGGCTAACGTGCTTCTCACTCCCACAGGAAGGGGTCTGGGAGGAAACAGCGCAGGTATGAGATGGGAAAGCTCGTGAGAAGAGCTCAATTCCCATCTCCCCCTCTATCGTCAACCTGACGCCCACCCCCCACACCTACAGAATCCCCCCCCACCTCTTTTAGACCAGCTGGCCTTTGCCTGTTAGTCACTCGTGCAATCTCACTCAGCACGAGGGGTTTGGCATACACTCAGATATCTAACCAGCCAATCACGTGGCAGCAAGGCAACGCATAAAAGCACGCTGGCACGGGCAAGAGGCTCAGTTGCTGTTCAGACCAGACACCAGCATGGGGAAGAAATGTGAGCTAACTGGGATGGTAGTCGGTGCCAGATGGGGTGGATCGAGTATCTCAGAGACGGCTATTTTGTGCGATTTATGATTGGGGCTTGTTTGTTCCCTGCGGCCTGCGGTAAACGAACAACACAGCACTAAACTAAACATTCCTAGACCGCTTTGACACCTTTGTGGTTTTGAGGTTTTATATCCTTGTTTATCATTTGCTTTTTTTTCTCCGTCTGCACGATCTGTTCTTTTCGTTTTGCCCGTTGGGTGTCTGATGTCCTCTTTGAACCAGTTCCATGGTGTTTTTTTGTTTCTTGGCTGTCTGTGAGGAAGGCGAGTCTCAGGGTTGTATACCGCACACTATATGTACTTCGATAATAAACGTTCTTTGAACCTCCAGGGATTTCCGCGCACAACAGTCTCCGGAGTTTACAGAGAACGGTGCAAGAAACAAAAAGTAACATCCAGTGTGCGGCCGTTCTCCGAGTGAAAGCACCTTGTTAACGAGAGAGGTCAGCCGAAAACAGCCAAACTCGTTCGAGCTGACAGTAACTCCGATAACCCCCATGTTACGACAGCGGAGTGCAGAAGAGCATCTCTGAACGCACACCATGTTGAGCCTTGAAGTGGACGGGCTACAGCAGCTGAAGACCATGCCGGGTTCCACTCCCATGTCTAAATAAAGCGGTCACTCCCGTTTTCATCTGCCTTTCCCTGGGTTAATAAAGGACGGTGTATTTTAGGCACCTCCGTAAGGTCACCCATCAGTGTCCTGCAAGTTTGAAAAGAAAGTCCTAGCCTGCCTGAACTCTCCCTGTAACTCACGTTTGGCAACTCTCTTGGAGACCTTCTGGAGCCTAAAAAGTTAAGACTGGCACCCTGCTCTCAGTGCGCAGAATAGTTGGGGTGCGCCCCAATCACATTTATAGCAAAGCGAACCACCTCCCCCCCCCTCGCGTGGTCAGGCTGTAGATCCCTGTACCTACAGTGCATTACACTGTTGCCAGCACCAACAACCAACACGGTCCGAGGGTGCGCTGGGGGGGGGGGGGGCAGCCCACAGGCATCGCCACGCTTCCAGCACCAACGTCGCACGCCCGCAACTGACTAGCCCGAACCCGTGCGTCGTTGGAACGTGGGGGGAAACCCTCACGGCTGCAGGACAAACACACAAACCCCCTTCGAGACAGCAGCTGGAATTGAACCCCGATCTTACGGCTGGAACCAATGAGAGGTGTCTTCACCAACACACTATGCTCATGATGACTTGTTTTTGCAGAGAGTCCATTTTACAGAAAGAGGCATTAACTTTACTAACAGGCGTGTCATTGTAACGAGGGATGGATGTTTGATGTTACTGACAGGAAAAGATGCATTAAGTATGTCTCTTTATACATTATTTTAGATAAGTATACTTCATTTAATGGGCTGGAGCATAATATCATTATAAAGGCAGCTTACCTTTACTAAGACAGGGCCATGCTCATTTGTTTATTAAGACAGGAACAGACACGTTATCTAGGACAGATGTGTTATGAACTATAACCGAGACAAGACACGTTCCCTGTGCTTAATCAGATAAAGAAAGATACCCAACACAGCACATTCTCCAGACGCATCATTAAGAAATCGGGAGACACGCTTACCAAGACAGGTGAAGACGTGTTTTGGATGATGAGTTATCCCAGAGGGATTACTGAGCCGGAGAGGGAAGTATTATCGTGACTAGTTCAGAGAGGCAGCAAAAGGCTGTGACTAGGGCCAGGAGGGAGCCACCTGGGCCCTTGAGACTGGCCCACTATCGAACGGGATTGTGACTGATCCATCTGTAAACTTGGCCAGGTTCCCGGATCATGTTTCACTCACCCAGAGCCTCGAAACATCTGACCATTCAAACGTCAAAGTAAATTTATTACCAAAGTACGCACACAGCCCCGAGATTCACTTTCTTGCGGGCATTCGCAGTAGGACAGACAAATACACTGGAATCAGTGAAAAGGCTCCGCACAAGGGCCGACCAACACACGCAAAACGCTGGGGGAGCTCAGCAGGCCGGGCAGCGTCGACGGAAAAGAGTGGACAGTCGACGTTTCGGGCCGAGAACCCCCAGCAGGATTGGAGGGAGAAAAAGATAAGGAGTGGAGTTAAAAGGTGGGGGTGTGGCGAGGAGGGAGGGAGAAACCAAGAGTATGAGATGAAACCGGGGTTTCAGATGGGAAGTGAAAGGGATCAAAGACACATTCCCAGGAGTGGTATGCGGCTGTGAAGCCGGGGCACTGGAGCTTCCATACCAAGCCATGGTGTGACCAGTCAGGGTTCCACTGATCCTGCCCAGCTCGCTGCGGACTGCCAGCATTTTGTGTGTCGTTCCAGATCCCAGCATCCTCATTTGCCAAGAACCTCCCTCACCTCTGACCTAAGTGTGCTCCAGCACCCTGCGTCCTTTCCCTTCTGAGTTCCAGAGACTCTGATTCAACAGAGTAATTATGTTGCCCTAAAAAGGACACAGCCTCTCATTTTTGAGCAGAGACCTGCTCCACGTGCCAGTGACCGGGGCACCTAGCCAGCAACTGCCAGACTAGACGCAGCAGGACAGAGGAGATGAAGTTGTACAAAGTGCCGGTGAGGCCTGGTTTTGGGGAATTGAGTGCCGTTCTGGCCCCCTGCCTCCAGGAAAGACGCCAGTAAGATCAGAAGGGCACAGAAAAAAATCGTTACTGGGGATAGGAAGGACGTTGGGGCTTTAGGGAGGGCGCCTGGTTTAGAGGGTATGTGCCATCACGAGAGGCTGGATAAACTTGGGCTGTTTTCTCTGGAGCGTCGGAGGCTGAGGGGGGAATCTGACGGAGGTTTACAAGATGATGAGAGGCATCGATAGAGTGGACAGGGAGTATCTGTTTCCCAGGGTTGAAATGTCTAATACCAGAGGATAGCATTGAAAGTTGGGGGGGGGGGGGTTGTGAGGGGCAAACTTTTTACCCAGGGAGTGGTGGATGCCTGGTATGGTGATAGAGGCAAATACACGAGAGGCTTTTAAGAGACGTTTGGATGTGAGGAAGATAGAGGGAGGTGGACATTGTGCTTGGGTGTTTCTGGTTTGCTGGTTCGGCACTGCATTGTGGGTTGAATGGCCTGTTCCTGTGTTGTACCGTTCTAGGTTCGAAGTCCTCTGTTCTGTTGAGGACTCGAGTTTATTGGGATAGGTTGGGACCTTACTCCCTCTCTACGAGTGGCGATTTGATAGAGGTTCAATTTCACCATTTACGAGAGGTTTGGGTAGGGACACGAATGGGAGGGGTGCAGTCCTGGCGCAGGCTGATGCAACTGGGCGGATCAATAGTTTGGCACGGACTAGACGGGCCGAGGGGCCAGTTCCTGTGTATGACTCTCTCCCTCAGGATCTCATCATTCAACCAAGTCCCCTCTCACTCTTCTAAACTCAGAGAATACAGGTAGGGTCTGCCCACCCTCGTGGGACAGTCCACCTGTTCCCTTACTTCCACTGCACTAACGGCCCTCCTCGAGCGAGGAGACCAGTGCTGAGCACAGTCCTCCGGATATGCTCGCCCAGTGCCCTGTACAGCTGAACCGTGTACTCCGTTCTCTCCACAGAACACGGGAGCATTCTATCAGCTCCCCTGGCTACTTGGGTGGACCCACAGGCTAGTGTGAAATTCCCAGATCCCAGAGGTCTGCTATCTCGAGATGCTGGGATCAATCTTTCCTGCGAAATGCCTGACTTCCTACAGCTGCCCACTCACCGAATCTATCAATACCCCCCCTTAAAGTTCCTTCGCAACTTAATCTCAACCTTCATTTATGCCACGAACCCCCTACCATTAACCGAGGGGTCCCTGATCTAACATAGAAAAACTTCTCGTTAGAAGATTGATGCAAACGACGCAGGCATGTTTCGGTATTTCGATGCAGGTGTGACAAATACAGCTAATCTTTATCTTTCCTCGCTACCCCCGCCATTGGGGAGGAGGCACAGGGGCTCCCTGCGCTCCGCCGTCAGATCTGCGACTGGTCCGTCGGCCCGGAGTCAGAACCGCCGACCTACGTTGTGGAATTTGCATCTCTGGGGCTGCAGTGCAGTGCAAAGGCATCGGAAAATGGCAGGAGGTTACAGATAAATAAACGGTGCAGAAGAGGAATGGGGGCTAGTGTTCGCAGGCCGGTTGGAAATCTGATGGTGGAGGGGAAGAAGCTGTTCCCGAAACATTCAGTGCGTGTCTTCAGGCTCCTGCACCTCCTCTTCGATGGTCGTAACGAGAAGGATAAGGTTATCTAGGGTTGGTTATTGTACACACAGGGAGAGGCATAGTTTTAACTAAAGAGGGGTGGAAAATAGAACAGTACAGGCCTTTCAGCCCATAATGTTGTGCTGTCCTTTTAACCTACTCCAAGATGTCTAACCCTTCCCTCCCCAGTTTTCTAACATCCAAGAGTCTCTTAAATGTTGTTAATGCACTTGGCTCTTTGTTCCAACATCCTCCCTATACTTTCCTCCAATCGACTTTACGACCCTCCTGTCCGCTCTGTCATTGCCTCTTCATTTTGCCTGCTTGCATCACACACCGAGGTGTCCTCTACAGTTCCCTGATGAGGTAACCGCAGCCTTTGGCCAGGAGCAGACGTCGTCGGGAGCTGCCCGACCTTCATAGAGTGCTCCGACCCTTGACCACCGCACTGTCTGGTGGTGGGCAGGTCCCTGCCCAACTCCTGACTTCCAGCTCGACTCCTCTTGCCTGCCCCATATCCAGCAAGAGGCTCCATCTGCTTCCTCCCCCATCCCGTGAGCTGCTCGGTTCTTGCTCTTTTCAGCAAAGCCCAGCGTAGACCCCCGATACCGTCCGCTTTGCCGGGGTGCGCATCCTGTCTTCGGTGAGCTACAATACCCTGTCTGGTCGAAGTGCGGTCTGCACCTCATCTCCCTCCCCACGTCAACCCTCATTCCCATGATTTGGCAGTCTTCCCTCATCCTCCTCTTCTGCAAAGAGAAAAGCCCTCGCTCACTCAACCTATCCCAAGACACGCTCTCTAATCCAAGCAGCATCCTGGTAAATCTCCTCTACCTCTCAAAAGAAAAGCCCTCGCTCACTCAACCTATCCCAAGACACGCTCTCTAATCCAAGCAGCATCCTGGTAAATCTCCTCCACCTCTCAAAAGAAAAGCCCTCGCTCACTCAACCTATCCCAAGACACGCTCTCTAATCCAAGCAGCATCCTGGTAAATCTCCTCTACCTCTCAAAAGAAAAGCCCTCGCTCACTCAACCTATCCCAAGACTCGCTCTCTAATCCAAGCAGGACCCAGATCCCCTCCCCCCAACCTTCTCATTCTCGCACCTTTCCCCCTTCCTTCCCAGTCCCGGTGAAGGGTCTCCACCCGAAACGTCGACTGTTTCTTCCCCTCCATAGGTGCTGCCTGACCTGCCGAGGTCCTCCAGCATCTTGTACCTGTGTTAACTTGTACCAGGAGAAGGGTTATCGGTATCTGGACAAGGTGCAGGATCACCTCTACCTGAACAAATACAGGGCCGGGCGTTACCTAGTCAGGGGCATCTTGCTGAGTATGTGATCTTTTACCAGGGCCAGGGACGAGGAGTTGGACAAACTCGGGTCATTTTCTCTGGAGCACTGGGGGCTGAGGGGAGATCGGATATAGGAGGAGACGGGCAATATCTTTTGCCCAGGTTGACATGCCTAATAACCAAAGGTGTTAAGGTGAGAGGGGGCATTCAAAGGAGGTGTGGGGGGCAAGTTTATTCTTTTACACTGGGGTAGGGGGTGCCTGGAGTGTGCTCCCTGGTAGAAGGCAGAAACATTAGGGACTTTTAAGAGATGTTTAGTTCAGCATGGGGATGCGAGGGATATAATCATAGTCATAATAAGTACTTTATTGATCCCGAGTGGAAAATTCTTTAGTTACAGGAGCAACATTTAAAAACACACTTAGCAGTGTGCAAACTAATAACAAAGTACAAATAATAATATAGACAATAATAATTTGCAATTTTTTTCTTATTATTGATACATCGCTTAGCTTTGTGAATCAGTTATTTGCTGATTTAATTCTTCATTGTACATAATGACATATCGACTTAATGCATTTTTTGTTGATCTTCAATAATAATTAATAAAAAAGATTTTTAAATGAATACTTTGCAATACTGTGCATTAATAATGTGTGAGATAATGAAACAAGAGACTATTGTACAATGATGTGTGTTCTCCTGTCACACAGAGATGAACTGTTGTATATGCCAATTGCGTTTGAACCATAGAACACTACAGCACAGTACAGGCCCTTCAGCCCTCCATGTTGTCCCGACCCATTTAATCCTTAAAAAATGTACTAAAAAATGTACATAACCCTCCATTTTTCTTTCATCCATGTGCCTGTCCAAGAGGCTCTTAAATACCCCTAATGTTTTAGCCTCCACCACCATCCCTGGCAAGTCATTCCAGGCACTCACAACCCTCTGAGTAAAAAACTTACCCCTGATGTCTCCCCTAAACTTCCCTCCCTTAATTTTGTACATATGCCCTCTGGTGTTTGCTGGTGCCCTGGGAAACAGGTACTGACTATCCACCCTATCTATGCCCCTCATAATCTTGTAGACCTCTATCAAGTCCCCTCTCATTCTTCTACGCTCCAAAGAGAAAAGTCCCAGCTCCGCTAACCTTGCTTCATGTGACTTGTTCTCCAGACCAGGCAACATCCTCTGCACCCTCCCCACAGCTTCCACATCCTTCCGATAATGAGATGACCAGAACCGAACACAATTCAATTGTTTGGTCGGAAAAGTTTTCTGTAACGATCCTTGTGGCAGCAGAGCTGAGTGAGTCTGTTTGAAAAGGCACTCTGCCGCTTATTCCGTAGGTCATGGAGAGGACGTGCCTGACTGTTCATAACAGATAACGGTGGCCACTAAAAGAGTCTGGGTTACAGCAAAGGAAGGATATGGACATTGTGTAGGCAGACGGAATTGGTTTTGTTGGCCATTTGATCAGCTGATATTGTAGGCTGAAGATCTCTGTTTCCATTCTGTTTTCTACGCCAATAGCACAGATTGATCAAGGCAGGCAGAAAGTTGACTTGAAATATAAGGTGGTGGCTATATTTACAGAGAGACCTTCAGAGACTGGTTATTAGACTGGCCCATCGAGTCTGTTCCGCCATTTCATCATGAGGTGATCCAATCTCCGCTTTAGTTCCACTCCCCCGCCTTCTCACCATAACCTTTGATGCCCTGACTACTCAGATACCTATCAATCTCTGCCTTAAATACACCCAATGACTTGGCCTCCACTGCCACCCGTGGCAACAAATTCCATAGATTCACCAGCCCAGGCTAAAAAAAAATTTTCGCATCTCTGTTCCGAATGGGCGCCCTGCAATCCTCAACCCTCTCCAATGTCAGCACATCCTTTCTTAAATAAGGAGCCCAAATCTGCACACAGTATTCCAAGTGAGCCTCAACATCACATCCCTGCTCCTATACTCCATTCCTCTAGATATAAATGCCAGCATCGCATTCGCCTTCTTCACCACCTGGAGGTTAACCTTAAGGGCATCCTGCCCGAGGACTCCCAAGTCCCGTTGCATCTCAGAACTTTGAATTCTCTCCCCAGTCTGCCCGCTTACTTCTTCTACCAAAGTGCGTGACCGTACACTATCCGACATTGTATCGTTACGGGAGACCCGTTAGACGCAACAGCACAACACACGGGGGCAGAATTAGGCCATTCGGCCCATCGAGTCCGCTACGCCATCCCGTCATGGCGGATTTACTATCCCTCTCAACCCCATTCCGCTACCTTCTACCCACAATCTTTGATGCTCCTGGTAGTCCAGAAGCCATCAAAATACCCAAAGACTTGGTCTCTTTCCCCGAGGCTGTTCACAAACAGCTGCACCTTATCATTACTAAAGAGGACTTTGGGCTAGGATTAAAAGGAAGGAAGTTATTTTTAACCCGGAAAGTAAAACATCTCTGGGAACACTTGGAGCGGTGACTGCGTTTGGGCTCCTGGTTAACGTCAATGAACTGCCTGTGGATACTCCCCCAGCAATATTTACTTGGGAAGTGAGCAAAGGTACTGAAACGTTAGTAAAGCCCTGACGGAGAGCAGATTTTTGCTGCCTGCCCTGCGTGTTAAAGAGGACTCGCTTTCCTGCCCGGTGCCCCCTCCCCGAAGCTGCCTACCCTCACCCGGCAGAGAGAGACTCCGCAGTTCACTCACCGGCCGGCGGTTGCGGACTGAGAGGCCGTTCGCTGTTTCCTGGATTTCTCCCCGGCGAGGATTTAGCTGAGTGAGAGGAGTTAATTCATCTGGGGTGTTTGGAAGAGTCTGGACTCTCTCTCTCTCCCTGCTCAGATTTCACTCTGTGTCGCTCCTGCCGCTGCCGTTGCCTCTCCCTCGCTCTCTGGCCCAGTTCCTTCCCGTATCCCTGTACCCTTTCTCCGCTCTCTCATTCCTTCCTCTCCCCCCCCGGCTCTGCAGCGCCGAATTCCAGCGCGTTTGCCAAACAGCTCCAACTGTGCCACCACCCCACCTGGCTCCGCTTAGCTCCGCAGTAATAACAGATGTCAAACAGAAAGCCTTAACACTTTGGTGCCTGGGAGCAGGGTGGGAAGTCAAACTCAACTGTTTATTCAGCTGGAAGAGAACACACACACACACACTGAGAACTTGCTGTCCCCCCCACCCCCCACATCTCCTGGAGACATTATACCCAACAAACAAACGGCATCACAGAGGGCGGGACGGTACACTATCCGGCGGCCAGCGTCTAACGCTTTACGGCGCTCAGGGGTTCAACTCCCGAGGAGTCTGTCTCTGCGTTCTGGGTCACTGAGCTGTGGCTGCGCTATTTTGGCGACGGAAGGCCGGCGACAATTGCCCCCTCCCACCCACCCCGGGGCTGATCGCTGACGCAAACGACGCACTTCACCGTAGCTCCCGATATTCCGAAGTGCGCCGGACAAATAAAACGATGGGCGAAGTTTCAGATCAGCTTGTTGGGAAGGAACGAGGTTCGAAGTAAATCTCTGATCGGACTGCACGTAGGCGTGGGGGTGGCCGTGAGGAAGAGAGGGGGGAAGGGGCCGGCCGGGAGTAATTTCCTGCCTTCCATGGGACTTAGGGTGGGTGATGGCGGATCCAAGGGCCTTTCGGCTCCGGAGAGACACGGAGGGTGGTTTAGCTTCCACACACCAGCCCCCTAACTGACCATCCCGGTCCCGGTCCGCGCACCCCCAGCGTCCACAGGAATGATCTCCGACCCGGGTCAGTGGGAATCCCTCCCAACGGAGACCCGGTTCAATTCGGATTGATAGAATGAGAAAGAGGACGAGAGGACGAGAGGGATGGAGAAAGAGGGGTGGAGAGGGATGAGAGCGGGAGATGAGAGGGGATGACGGGGGCAGATGAGAGAGAGGCGGGATGGAGAGAGGTGGGAGGGGAGATGAGAACAGGAGGATAGAGGTAGATGTGGGGCGGGACAGATGGGGAGGGGATGGATGCAGAGAGAAGGGGGAGGGAGGGCGAGTGAGGGGCAAAGAGGGAAAAAATTACTCTCGCGTGCTCCAGTTTCGTCCCACATCCCGTGACCTGCAGATTATGAGCGGTGGTGAGAATCCAGAGGGAAAGGGGGGGCGGTTGATGGGAATGTGGGGTGGGGGCACAAAATGGGATTCAGAATCCCATGTACCTCGAAACAGGCAGGGAAATGTGCCGTTTGCATTAACAACCAACACACCCCAGGGTGGGCTGGGGAGCAGCCCGCCAGTGTGGCCGCACATCCCGGTGCCAATATAGCAAGCGCACCCGCCAGAAACAAAAAGAAACCGTCTCCCCACCCTCCTGTACCGGGACTGGAAACGAGGACTGTCCGTCCCCGCAGACGCTGCTCGACGCGCTGAGTTCCTGCGGCGGACTGTGTGCTGCTGACGAGAGGGGTGTTAGTGCTGTTGTGCCCTTTGGTTACAACGGGGCATTGGCAGGGTGCGGAGCTGGGCTGACGGAGTTCATGTGAATTTACTTTAATTCCTTCATATCCATGAGGAAAATCTTTACGTTATGTCTCCGCCTAAATGTGGCATGTGCATGTGCAATCACAGTAATTTATAATAAATATAGCAGTCAGTGTAATATAGAGTACACTTGTGAGTTTAATCGGTCTGACGGCCTGGTGGGAGAAGCTGTCCCGGAGCCTGTTTTTATGCTGCAGGACCGTTTCCCGGATGGGAGCAGCTGGAACAGTTTGTGGTTGGGGTGACTCGGGTCCCCAGTGACCCTTCGGGCCCCTTTTTACACACCTGTCTAAAAATGCCCTGAATGGAGGGAAGTTCCCCTCTACAGATGCGCTGGGCTGTCCGCACCCCTCTCTGCAGAGTCCTGTGATTGAGGAGGAGGGGGGAGGTATACCAGGCAGTGATGCAGGTGGGGTCCGCCTCCATAGGCCCCTCAGAGTTCAAGGGGTGAGGTGAGGCTGGCCGCCTCCTTTCCGGATGGGTGTGGAAGCTTTGGAGAGGGAGGTTTAGCAGAGTGCTGCTCGGACGAGGGGCTGGGCCAGCTGAGAGGATGAGGGGTGACTTGGTAGGGGAATAGATGATGAGAGGCACGGGTGGGCAGCAAAGCCAATACCAGAACAAAGCGTCCTGGTCTCAGCCTTCCTGAAAGCGACGCACCACCCTCGTCCCACACCCGGAGCGAGATCGCCTAAAAGTAGGCGGGCTGATGCGGGAAGAATTGCACCCCCCCCCCCCCGAACACACACACACACACCCCTCAGCGCCACAGAGCACAGAAAACGGCCCTTCAGCCCGAGTCCATGCTGACCCATCAACCACCAACTCGCAACCCATCCCGTTCCGCATTGCCCACTCACTTTGCAAACTGCCCCCCCACACACACTCACACTCAGAGGTTGGGGTCGAACCCGGGTCTCTAGGCCGGTGGGGGCAGTCTCAGGGTGGACTTTCCATTCTGAGCGCCCGTTTGCTTTGCCCGTGGGCACGGTGCAGAGGATATGGCGAGCGTGTGTTCGCGTCTCTCTGCGGGTCAGGGTCGACCAAGGACGATACGGAGAGTGAGCTCCCCCCTCTCCACACATCCGATAACCCAAAGGAACGGCAGACACCGATACAGTTTGGCACCAGGAGCTGCCAGACAGCGTCCAACAGAACGTAGGACCGCCTCAGGGGCTCCAGCTCCGGATTTATCCCTCCGGGTTCACTCCCGGAGCCTCCCCCGCGAGCGGGTACGCCCGCAAGGCAGCGGGGGTTTGAGATCGGAGCTTTCCTTCGGTCTGCTGACCACCCGTGTCTGGCGGTGACTGTGTGGCAGTGCAGCGTGTGTGGACGGAGGGATGATAGTTCTCACGCCGGGGAGACCTCTCCGCCGCCTGGCCACTCGGAAGCAGCCCCCTCCGCCCCAGAGTTATTTCAAGCCCTGCTCCCTGGTGAGGCGTGCAGCCAGGCACATACACATCGGCCGCCCTCTCCGTGCTGGAGGAGGTGGGAAGCGACCAAACCAAACTGTGATCTGGAGTGTGATGCGGAGTTCAGCCACCACCCCTCTGCACGGCGAGGAGCCGCAGACAAGGCAGGGTCCGGAGCCACCCGCCCAGGCCCAGCAAGGGGCAGCTTGCACGCGTTGAGTCAAACGCAGAGCGGAGTCTGATCGGTTCTTGATTAGCACGGTTACGGGGAGAAACAGACCTGAATGAGTGCTGGAACAGACTCGATGGGCTGAACGGCCTAAATCTGCTCCCATGTCTCACGGACGTTGAGCGAAAGGTTCACTTGGAAGTCTCCCGGTGTATTCCTGACCCAGAGCCTCACACTGAATGGCTTTCAGGGACGCAGTGATTAATTCCTCCCTCCATTGTACAGCCACACAGCGGGGATAAAAGGCCTTCGGTCCTGTTTCCCTGCCTCCATCCCATATCCCTCACCCAGCCAAATACCCGTGGGAAAAGCCTCACTGTTATCCTGCTCTGGTAATGGACTCCCTGCACTGGAGAAAAGACTGCGGCTGGTCACCTCATCAGGAACGGGAAGCAGAATTCGGCCATTCGGCCCATCGAGTCCGCTCCTCCATTCTATCGCGGCCCGTGTTTGAAAATGCCTCAATCTCATTGACGCAACACACTCGAAATGCTGGTGGAACGCAGCAGGCCCGGCAGCATCTGTAGGGAGAAGCACTGTCGACATTTCCGGCAGAGACCCTTCCTCAGGACTAACTGAAAGGAGAGATAATAAGAGATTAAAATGATAGGAGAAGACCGGAGGGGGAGGGATGAAGCTGAGAGCTGGGAAGGTGATTGGCGAAAGTGATACAGAGCTGGAGAAGGGAAAGGATCCTGGGACGGGAGGCCTAGGGAGAAAGAACGGGGGAAGGGGAGCACCAGAGGGAGACAGAGAACAGGCAGAGAGAAAGAAATAGAAGGGAGGGGGAAAAAAACTAAATATATCAGGGATGGGGTAAGAAGGAGAGGAGGGGCATTAACAGAAGTTAGAGAAGTCAATGTTCATGCCATCGGGTTGGAGGCTACCCAGCCAGTATATAAGGTGTTGTTCCTCCAACCTGAGTGTGGATTCATCTTGACAGTAGAGGAGGCCATGGATAGACATATCAGAATGGGAATGGGATGTGGAATTAAAATGTGTGGCCACTGGGCGATCCTGCTTTCTCTGGAGGACCGAGCGTAGGCGTTCAGCGAAACGGTCTCCCAGTCTGCGTCGGGTCTCACCGATATATAAAAGGCCACACCGGGAGCACCAGACACAGTATATCACACCAGCAGACTCACAGGTGAAGTGTCGCCTCACCTGGAAGGACTGTCTGGGGCCCTGAATGGTGGTGAGGGAGGAAGTGTGAGGGCAGGTGTAGCACTTGTTCCGCTTACAAGGATAAGTGCCAGGACGGAGATCGGTGGGAAGGGATGGGGGGGAACCAATGGACAAGGGAGTCGCGTAGGGAGCAATCCCTGCGGAAAGCAGAAAGAGGGAGGAAGAGAGGGAAAGATGTGCCTGGTGGTGGGATCCTGTTGGAGGTGGCGGAAATTACGGAGAATTATACGTTGGACATCTCATTGATCTGCCTTCTCTCTGCGATGGATACAGGGATGAAATGGTGGAGCAGATGGCCTAATTCTGCCCCCTTATCTCATGCTCCTCCACACAGACTCACCACCCTCTGGCAAAAACAATTGCTCCTCATCTCTGTCACAAAGGGACTTCCTTCAATTCCCAGGCTGTGCCCACTGTCCTACCGACAGAAACATCTCCTTCGCGCCCACTCTATCCAGGCCTTTCAGTACCTAGAAGGTTCCATTGAAATTTCCCCCGCTTTCACCCTCAGTCCCCGCCCAGAGCCATCCAACGTTAACCCTTTCAGTCCTGGGACCGCTCTCCGTGCCCTCTCCAGGGCCCACAGTTGTCATGGCATTTTCTTGTCTGAAGATGCCCCCGCTCCCCACCTCTCATCCTGCATCTTTTATTGCCACTGTTTCACATATTTACACGGCTGCTGGCTTTATTATAACAGTATCAGTGACAATAGCTGTCTTATATAAATGTGCACCTTCCACTCTATGTCAATCTGTCAACCTTCAGGCCACGCCGCTCAGGGACTTGTGTCGATATTACCTTTGTGACTGTGAGCGCTGGCCCCAGAGGAACCACATTTTGTTTAGCTCTATACGAGCTCAGCTGAACGGCTATAAACTTGAACTAGAACCTCTGGTACGAAGCAACACACACAAAAAATACAGGGGGAACTCAGCATCTACGGTGGGGATAAACAGTCAACATTTCGGGCCGAGACCCTGCATCAGGACTGAGAAGGAAGGGGGAAGGTGTCAGAATAAAAAGGTGTTGGGGGGGGGGAGGAGGAAGGAGGCTAGCTGAAAGGTGATGGGTGAAGGAGAGGTGGGTGGGAAAGGTCAAGGGCTGGAGAGGAAGGAATCTGATAGGAGAGGAGAGTGGACCAGAGGAGAAAGGGAAGGATGGGGGGGGGACCTGGGGGGAGTGATAGGCAGATGAGAAGAGGTTAAAAGCCTGAGTAGGAAATAGAGGAAAGGGGGAGGGAGAGGAATTTTTTTACCGGACGGAGAAATTGATATTCGCGCGGGGATGCTACCCTGACGGAATACAAGGTGTTGTTCCTCTACCCTGAGGGTGGCTTCATGTCCGAACGGGAATGGGAATTGGAACTAAAATGTTGAACCACCGGAAAGTTGTCACTAAATCCCCACTGTGCCTCCGGCCAGACCGTGACCAGAGTTGGCTTTGTCACCTGACTTTCTCCACCACTGGAGCACACTGCTTCCCCATTGGTCGACGAACCTGTACATCATCAGCGTGGCCACCTACGGACTGCCAACCAGAATTTGTGGACAGATCCGGGAGGCGGGCAATGGCCAATACCTTACTTCTGCATCAGTGAAGACGGCGGTGGAGTCACAGCTGGGCCACTGGTCAGTAAATCACGGAAGCAGAGGCCGCGGTTGGAACAGTTTAATTAAATAATGCTGGGATCTTGAGAAAATACCTATTCCAATGGAATTACCTTAACAGAGATGCAAACGTTTCACGTTACGACATTTAGGGTTATGGAAATCCCCCCTTATAGGATCCACAAATCACTGCCAGAAAATCTGGTGCGCAAAATAAAACTTCTCTCTTGGGAAATTTAAGACAACACAAAATTTATTCTTTTCCATCACGCGTCTCTGGACACACGCAACTAACCCGACTTTGCATTACAGATAAAAGGTGATAACTCTGAAACACAGCCCTCTCCTGGGGGCAGGTGGGTAGACAGAGATGTAGACCTCATGGCAGGAGGGGCGGGGGGAGTGGAGGGAGACGGGGCGGGGGGAGTGGAGGGAGACGGGGCGGGGGAGTGGAGGGAGACGGGGCGGGGGAGTGGAGGGAGACGGGGCGGGGGGAGTGGAGGGAGACGGGTCGGGGGGAGTGGAGGGAGACAGGGCGGGGGAGTGGAGGGAGACAGGGCGGGGAGAGTGGAGGTAGATGGGGTGGGGGGATTGGAGAGGGATGGGATGGGGTAGTGGAGGGGGAACAGAGAGGGGATCTGAGGAGAGGTTGGGGTGAGGTGGATGGTGGACGAAAGGGGAAGTTGAGGGGGAAATGGGTAAAACAGGTGGGAGAGGTGGAGTTACGGCAAAGGAAGAGGATTTGAGGGAGCAAAGAGGGGCGAAGGAAAGGAAAGCAGGGGAGGGAAAGGGGAAAGGGAGAGTAATGGAGTGGGAGGGGGATGAGGCAGAGAGGGACAACAGAGGGGAGTGCAGGAAGGGGTAGAGTGATGTGAAAATGCAAAGGCAGGGGATGGGTGATGGGACTGGTAAAGGTGAGGGGGGATATGGAGGTTAGGGGAAAGGAGGATTTTGGTAGGGTGGAGGGGATTCGAGGGGCAGGAAGGGAGGTAGGAATAGGAGTCTGGTGAACAGGGAGCGAGGTGGTGGAGGGAAGAAGGGAACAGAGACTTGAACAGTTGAGGGGGAAGAGGAGAGGTTGGGCAAGAGGTAGGCAGAGAAGAGAGGGAGGGAGATAGAGAGAGGGGAGCAAACACCCCCCCTTTCACGCGCAGACCCAGTAAAGTACCACGGACATGTGAGTGGATACAGGTTTATCCACCCTTCCCCCAGGTCCACGGTAGTCAGGCCATTTCACATATTCATCGAACATGCGGGCTGCCTCTTCCCCTTCTGCGTTGGGCGCTAACGACACAGTCCCCCGGACAACCACCACAGGAGAGGTTGTTTGATCGGTCCAATTTTAAATAGCAAACAGCCGGGCCGGATCTGCCCTTTAACTCCTTCTAACATTCCCGATATTTGCAATTTAAAGAAAAAATCTCACGAGCTTGCAGATTCTCGCTGGATTGAGCAGAGGCTAGTAGGTTTTGTTCTGCTCCGAGCAGGACCAGACGCGAGCCCTCAGTCGTGGTACATCTTCAGGATGCAGTTTTTGATGGTGCCCATGTACCGCTCCCACAAAGCCTGGTGTCTGGGGAAGTAAAACAGACGTTACGCGAGGTCCCTCTGCCGCCTCGGCTGTAACCGTCAGCCAGGCCTCATCTGAGGGTCGGCAACTTTAGATTCCTCAGCGTCCTCACTTCGGAGGGCGATGGTGAAGAAAGCACGGCAGCACCTCTACTTCCTGAGGCGTTTGCGAAGATTTGGCATGACTCTGACAAACTAGTGTAGTGGAGAGTATACTGACTGGCTGCGTCATGGCCTGGTGTGGAAACACAAATGCCCTTGAACGGAAAATCCTACCAAACAAAGTGATGGATTCGGCCCGGTCCATCCTAACCATTGAGCACATCCACACAGAGTATTGTCGCCATCATTAGGGCCCCCTCCCTCCCACCACCACCCAGGCCGTGCCCTCTTCTCACTGCAGCCACCAGGAAGGTGGTACAGGAGCCTCAGGACTCGCACCAGCAGCTTCAGGAATGGAAACTACCCTTAAACCATCAGAATCCTGAACCAAACTTCCCTCACTTCACTTGTCCCATCATTGAAATGTTCCCCCAACCTACAGATTCACTTTCAAGGACTCTTCATCTCATGGTCCTGCTAATTATTGTTTATTTACTTATTTTTATTATTGCTTTCTGTCTGTAGTTACACAGCTTGTTATCTTTTGCACACTGGATGAATGTCCAGGATGGTGCAATCTTTCACTGATTATATTATGGTTGTTATTCTATTATGGATATACTGAGTATGCCCCAGGAAAATGAATCTCAGGGTTGTATGTGGTGACGTATATGTACTCTGTTAATAAATTTACTTCCAACTTTGAACATCTCAAGTTGGTGCCTCCCAAGTTATTTTCCTCCTGCAGTTCCACACTCCGGTCACACGGTGGTGCTGTGGGCTGCAGTGGCCGTTGTGAATCAGTCAAAATCCTAATGCCCGAAATATAGCGATTAAAAAAAAAGCAAGATTTAAAAAAAACACAGGAGGGGTCATTCAGCCTGTCAGATCTGCTCCACTCAATCCCCTCCCCCCCCCCCCCCCCCCCGCATATCCTTTGGTCCTTTAAGGCATTAAGGAACAGATGGAATAGATCTACCCCCTCTTTGAATAAATATAATGACTGCCCTTGGTAGGGAGGATTCCACATGCTCCCTCTGAGTGAAGATATTCCTATCTTAGGGCCCAGGAGAGGTTTACGAGAATTATAGGGTTATAGGGTTAAGGTTTGAGGAACGCTTCATGGTTCCGGGACCTTGCTCACTCGAGATTTGAAGAATGGGAGGGGAAGGGGCAGATTTCATCGAAACCCATCGAATATTGAAAGGCCTGGATAGAGTGGACGTGGAGAAGCTGTTTCCAATAGTGGGAGAGTCTCGGGCTAGAGGGCAGTGCCCTAGAATACAGGAATGTCCCTTTAGAACAGAGATGAGGCAGAATTTCTTTAGCCAGAGGGTGGAGAATCTGTGGAATTCATTTCCTAATTCTGTCCCTGTGTTCTGTGGTCTAAATTACCTATCCTGAATCGCAAGGCCATCAATCACTCCCGGCTTAGGCTGCTCTGTCCATGGGAAATCTCCCCGAGACCAGTACACTGTGTGTTACAATGCAGTGGATATTTAAAAACACCCACAAGTCGTGGCCAATTACCGATTTCAACAGTTTCAGGAGTTCTGGTGCAGCTTGGGGTCAGGAAAGGGGCGATTTTAATACAAGTTCTTGCATAGGTGGAACTACGTTAAAGAAGATAAGAGTTTAACGAGTGAAGCAAGGGTTGTGGATAATCATTTAGTAGAGTCAAGAACAGCTTCTTCCCCCACTGGTGTCAGACTCCTAAACAGTTTACCTCTCTCATAACCTCTCCCAGGTAGTGCTGCCAAATTCTCTAGCAAACACGAGGAAATCTGCAGATGCTGGAAATTCAGGCAACACACACAAAATGCTGGTGGAACGCAGCAGGCCAGGCAACATCTATAGGGAGAAGCGCTGTCGACGTTTTGAGCCGAGACCCTTCTGGCATTTCTTTTTGACCATAATATCCGGGACCAGATCACCTCTGACCCACGTTGCTACAGGAAACAGGGACTCAGGGGTCCAGACAGAGACACCCACCAAGTGCTTTAGAAACTCAGCAGGTCAGGCAGCATCCATGGAGGGGAATTAACATTTCAGGCTTCGGGGCCCTTCCTTTCCAGTCCTCCGAAAGGTTGACTGTTCTCATTCCCTTCCACTGATGCTGTCTGACCTGCTGAGTTCCACCTGTATCACTGTGCATTTTATTCAAGATTTTCAGCTTGAGAAGTTTTGAGTGACGACTGTCCAGTGGCCCTGACCTCACACATCATAAAGACCCTGGATAGGCTGGTCCTGACTCACCTCCGACCCCTAGTCAGATCAGCCCGCGATTCCCTAGAGTTTGCCTACCAGGAGCACTTTGGAGTTGACGATGCTGTCATCTACCTGCTGAACAGAGCCTCCTCCCATCTGGATAAGCAGGGCAGCACTGTGAGGACCTTCAAAACCACCTTGCTGCTGGGAGAACAGCTCCGTTCAATGCAGAGCGGCACTTCCATTGTATCCTGGATAATGGACTACCTGACTGGCAGACCACAGCAGGCGTGGCTTCAGAGCTGTGTCAAACAAGTACTGGAACCACGCAGGGGACTCTGTTGGCTCCCCCCGCGTTAGACTGTTCGTGAAAACATTTTTTCCTTTCCACTCCTCGTCTAATATTTGTGCATCTGTGCACTTGTAACGCCACTTTAATGCTGTCATTTCCTTTAATAAAGTTTCTATCCATCTCTATCTGCAGAACCTCTTGCGCTCCCTGATCTACCTTTGGAGAGAAGATACAGGAACTTGAAGCCGAAGGAGTGAGAGCTAGTCGCATGTTGGCAGGAAGGCAAAGGAGTTGGTGTGCGAAGGCAGCACGCAGAGTGTAACCGTGGGTGATTGTCTAGGACATTTCTCTTGCCCCGTTGGGTATTGATAATGTAAGATGCCACAGGCTTGTTTCCCTAGATCGGTGGCACGACAGACGGTGGGGGAGCTGCTTGGCCTCGTTTGTAGTTTGGATTAGTGTGAGGTGCTACATTTTGGTAGGAATAATCCAAATAGGACATACATGGTAAATGGTAGGGCATTGAGCAATGCAGTAGAACAGAGTGATCTAGGAATAATGGTGCATAGGTCCCTGAAGGTGGAATCTCATGTGGATAGGGTGGTGAAGAAAGCTTTTGGTGTGCTGGCCTTTATAAATCAGAGCATTGAGTATAGGAGTCGGGATGTAATGTTAAAATTGTACAAGGCATTGGTGAGGCCGAATTTGGAGTATTGTGTACAGTTCTGGTCACCGAATTATAGGAAAGATGTCAACAAAATAGAGAGAGTACAGAGGAGATTTACTAGAATGTTACCTGGGTTTTAGCACCTAAGTTACAGAGAACAAGTTAGGTCTTTATTCTTTGGAGTGTAGAAGGTTGAGGGGGGACTTGATACAGGTATTTAAAATTATGAGGGGGATAGATAGAGTTGACGTGGATAGGGGAGATTCAAACAAGAGACATGAGTTGAGAGTTAGGGGGCAAAGGTTTAGGGGTAACATGAGGGGGAACTTCTTTACTCGGAGAGTGGTAGCTGTGTGGAATGAACTTCCAGTAGAAGTGGTAGAGGCAGGTTCGGTATTGTCATTTAAAGTAAAATTGGACAGGTATATGGACAGGAAAGGAATGGAGGGTTATGAGCTGAGTGCAGGTTGGCAGGACTAGGTGAGATTAAGCGTTCGGCACAGACTAGAAGGGCCGAGATGGCCTGTTTCCGTGCCGTAATTGTTACATGGTTATGTAGATTAGACCTCAAGCCATGGGCTTGCCTGCTCCTGCAGTCCAGCAGAAGAGTTGTCAGAGGTAGTGGTGGGAGCTGGCTTCTCCCATTGGTGCTGCCCCTAGTGTTCAATTGGTGAAATGACAAGCTGGATTGCTGAGTCTAAGCAATGCTGGGAAGGATACCATTAATTTGCAGGACTTCAGTGCTAAAACATGTGGGTTATATCTTTTCAAGGATTTCAAGTTCCCTGGCCCCATCGTCTTATTTCCTCTATGGATGCCCAGTCTGTGTCCATCCCCCACTATGAAGGCCCTTTATTTTTTCTGGACACCAGACCTAACCAGTTCCCCTCCACCACCATTATCCTCCACCTAGCAGAACTTGTCCTCACTCTAAAGAATTTCTGCTTTGGCTCCTCCAAACTAAAGGTGAAGCCATGGGCACTCACATGGATCCCAGCTGGGCCAGCCTGTTTGTCGGCTATGTGGAACAGTCTATGTTCCAAGCCTACACTGGTGACTGTCCCACACTTCACTTACACTGCACGGTGCTGCTTCCTGCACCCATACTGAACTCGTCCACTTCATCCACTTTGCCTCTAACTTCCACCCTGCCCTCAAATTTATCCGGTCCATTTCCAGCACCTCCCTCCCCTTTCTCGATCTCAGTGTCTCTATCTCCAGAGACAGCTTATCCACTGATGTCTATCACAGACCCACAAACTCTCACAGCTACCTGGGCAATATCTCATCCCACCTGTTACTTGTTAAAACACCATCCCCTTCTCTCAATTCCTCCATCTCCGCCACATCTGCTCTCAGGATGAGGCTTTCCATTCCAGAACAAAGGAGGTGTCCTCCTTCTTCAAAGAAGAGGGCTTCCATTCCTCCACCATCAACACTGCCCTCAACCATCTCTTCCATTTCAGGCACATCTGCTCTTACCCCATCCTACGTCCACTCTACTAGGGACAGGGTTCCTCTTGTCCTCACCTACCACCTCAACAGCCTCGGCGTCCAGCACATAATTCTCCATTCCTTCCGCCACCTCCAACGGGATCCCACCACCAAGCATATCTTTCCCTACACCCCCAACTTTCTGCTTTCCACAGGGATCGCTCCCTACACGACTCCATTGTCCATGCGTCCCTCTCAGCACTTACCCTTGCAAGCAGAACGAGTGCTACACCTGCCCCTACACCATTCAAAGCCCTTAACAGTCCTCCCAGGTGAGGCCACACTTCTCCTGCGAGTCTGTTGGGGTCATACTGTGTCCAGTGTGGCCTCCTGTATATCGGTGAATCCCGATGTAGACTGGGAGACCGCTTCACCGAGCAGAACAAGTGGGATCTCCCAGTGGCTCCCATTCTAATTCCACTTCCCATTCCCATTCCAATATGTCCGTCCATGACCCCCTCTACTGTCTAATGACGCCACATTCCGGTTGGAGGAACAACACCTTATTTCCGTCTGGGTAGCCTCCAACCTGATGGCATGAACATCGATTTCTCAAACTTCTGGTAATGCCCCCACCCTCCCCTTTCACCATTCCCCATTCCCATTCCCCTCTCTCATGTTATCTCCTTGCCCGTCCATCGCCTCCCTCTTGCTCCTACCCCTTTTTCTTTCTTCCATGGCCTTCAGTCTCTTTCACCAGTCAACTTCCCAGCTCTTCACTTCACCCCTCCCCCTCCCGGTTTCATCTATCACCTTGAGCTTCTCTCTCCCCGCCCCTCGCCTTTCAAATCTACTCCTCAGCTTTTTTTCTCCAGTTCTGCCTAAGTTCTCCAGCATTTTGTGTGCGTTTTTCTGAATGTGCTACTTGGACCCAGAGGAACGGTGGCTCGCTCAGCCGTATCCATGTCTGGTTGAATGACAAACTCAAACTTGATTTGACTTGGATTGGATTTGAAAGCCGGGACGCGCAGAGTAAAAAACATTTTCTTCCCCAGGGCTGTCAGACTCATGAACCGATCACCTCTCTCACGTCCCCTTCCCGGTGGTGCTGCCACATCCCACCTCTCTGTTACTTGCTATCCCTGTCTGCACTGTCTTGGTCCGTACTCTGCACAATTCTGCTAACACAGTGAGTGGAACAGCGTCTCTGGGAGGAAAGACACTGTCACCATTTCGAGTCAAAACCCCGAGTGGAGAGGCGAGGTGGCTGGTATTGGGGTGAGAAAGGATTCCAAGGCGACTGGCGGACTGGGGGGGGTGGTGAACCGACGACAATGGCAGATGAATGATAGTTGGAGACAGATGGAGAAGGAAAAGGGGAAAACAACAGATGGAGTGAGGTGAGGGAGTGTGAAGACGAGAGACATCTGCCGGAGAGAGATCAGCGGGAGCACAAAGCCTGCCAGTGCTGGACTCTGACAAGGGGGTGAGAATGAAATCCGTGAAGGGAGAGACGTACGGGACCAGACAGGCGACGGATGTGAGGGGATGGACCTGTGTCGGAAGTGTGTGAAACCAGGACGGAGAAGGGGAAAAGGATTAAAATGGAAGCAGAGGACCAGAGAGAATGGATGGATATATATACTTTTTTTTTAAATGACCATAAAACCTTATGACACAATAGCAGAATTAGGCCATTTGGCCCATCAAGTCTGCTCCAGTTTCAAACCTTACTGATTTACTATCCCTCCCAACCCCATTCTCCTGCCTTCTCCCTATAACCCTTGACACCCTGACTAATGAAGAACCTATCAACCTCACTGGGTTACTGGCTATCCAGGTGGCATTGCTCCTCTGTTACTGAAGTAGGTTACCCAGCTCAATACCCAGGGTATCGGATCGTATTAACTTATCACAACGCAGAACAGGCCCCTCCAGTCCAGCCGCCACCGACTCGACCCTGGCCTCACCACGGGGCAATTTACAATGACCCACCGACCAGTACGTCTTTGGACTGTGGGAGGAAACCCATGCGGTCATGGGGAGAACGTACAAACTCTTTACAGATGGTGTCGTAACTGAACTCTGAAGCTTTGAGCTGTAATAGCGTCGCGCTAACCGCGGCACCCCATGGTATTTATTAATACCGTGCACACTGTGTGTTTTACACGAGCAAGGAATCTCACTGCACCCGGGTGTAAAGCTAACCCCAGACTGAGGGGTCACGATCTAGGGCCTAGGACCCCGGCCCAGCTACTCACTTGAAGGCGTCAAGGGCGCGGGCCGCGTTGGTGTACTGCGTCAGGAAGACGCTGACGTCGCTGGCGTTCCAGCGGTCCGACTTGCAGGGCTCGATGAACTGTGCGAGACACGAGAGAGGGTCAGTGGGGACCTGGCCTTCTGGCTCCCAGTTCCCCAATCCCACACCGGATCCTCCACTGCCAGGGTGAAGCTGAAAGCAAACTACAGGAACGGCATTTTCCCCTGGTTACAACCCAACAGCAAGAACATTCTCTTTAATTTCCTCTGCCCCCCCCCACTTTCGTCTGTCCCCTAGCCCACTCAGTTCCCCCTGAACCGACGCCAGCCCCCACCACCCTCCTCACCTGCTCCATCTGCCCATCACCCACCCTCCGCCTGGACCAGCTTGCCCTCCTGTCGTCAGCCAGTACCCCCACACAAGCCAGCGCTTCCTGCTGCCTCGGGGAAGCGGCCGACGCAGCCCAGGACTCCTTGTGCCCAGGTCATTCTCCCCTCACCCCTTCCCGCTGGGCAGGGGGTACCAAAGATACAAGCTTCTAGCCTACTGTTGTTTATGTAAGATACAGCTTGGAGCCTTCCGGCCTCTCAAACCACACCAATTTAACCCTATGCCCCCCCACCCCGATTTAACCCTAGCCTAATCACGGGACAGTTTAAAATGACCAATCAGCCTACCAACCAGTACGTCTCTGGATTGTGGGGACCACCCGGAGCAAACGCACGCGGTCACAGGGAGAACGCACAAACTCCTTACAGGCAGCGGCAGGAATTGAACCCGGGTCACTGGCACCGTAAAGTGTTATTCTAACTGCTATGTTGCCTTTAAATATTCTAGAACAGGGGGTTCCCAACCATTTTTTTAGGCCCTGGATCCCTGCTGAGGGGTCTGTGGTCCCCCGGTTGGGGACCCCTGTCTTAGAGAACCATTAAGACCATAATATCTAGGAGCCAAATTAGGCCATTTGGCCCATCGAGTCTGCTCCGCCATTTCATCACAGCTGATCCATTTTCCCTCTCAGCCTTCTCCCTACATGCCCTGACTAATCAAGAATCTGCCAGCCTGTGCCTTAAGACTTGGCCTCCATAGTAGCCCCTGGCAACGGATTCCTCAGATTCACCACAAAATTCGGCACAGGTGCCAAGACAGGCCCTTTGGCCCTTCAAACACCCACTTAACTCATCCTACTTTATTCTTTCCAAATTCCCATCGTGCCCCACCCCCCACCCCGCAGTTTCTGTCACTCGCCAACACACTAGGAGCAACTTATCAACTGGCGGGCGAACGGGGAACCAGCACCGGAGATCGGGATTGGACCCTCTGTACTCGTGAGGCAGCCGCTCTGAAGGCAGCGCCATCCATAGGCCAGTTCAGCACAGGGGAACAGGCCGGCCCTTCAATTAGTCATCAAACGGCCAACTGAACTGATCCATTCTACCGGCCACAATGTCCATACCCTCCCATTTCCCTCACATTCGTGAGCCTATCTAAATGTCTCCTACAAGTCCCTAATGTATCTGCCTCTACCACCGCTCTTTGTGTAAAAGAAAACTTGCCCCTCACATTGCCTTTGAATTTACCACCTCCACCTTAAATTGTATTATACATTTCAACCCTGGGAAAAAAGATACTGCCTGTCTACTCTATCAATCTACCAGATCTCCCCTCAGACTCTGAGCAGAGAAACCATCTCACATTTGTCCAACCTCTCCTTATCGCACAAACCCTCTAAACCCTGGTAAACCTCCTCTGCGACCTCTCCACAGCCTCATCTTCCCTCCTGTAATGGGGCGACCACAATTGTGCTCTGATTTCCTCGGGTTTGCTTGGATGTACAGAACGATCAGGCACGCAGGCAAAGGCTTCTTTCTCACTGTGACGATGAGAGACCAATTCCGAAACGGATGGTGACCAGAATGAATGGGGCACTGAAAGGGTTAATTAACACACAGGGCAGCCTGACTGGTTGAGAGATGACAGAAAGGACAGAGTAGGGGACACATTTCCACTATTCAACAGGCTTTCAGTTGCTGGCATATCTCCTAGTAAGAGTGGAGGAGGCCATTTGGCCCACCTAACACATGCTGTCCCAGGGATAAGTAGATATATTGAGCTGTCCTTGCCCAGTAGGGTAGGCGACGCCAACGTACAGACATATAAGACCATAAAACATAGGAGCAGAATCAGGCCATTTGGCCCTTCCAATCAGGCCTGTCATTCCATCATGGCTGCTTCAGTATCCCACTCTACCCAATTCTCCTGCCTTCTCCCCATTACCTTTTCCAAATTAGCCTTTGCATTAAATATACCCAAAAGCGTGGCTTCTACAGCCGTCTGCAGCATTGAACTCCACTGAGTCACCGCAATGATCTGCCCGGATGGAGCAGACAAAGGCTTATCTCTGTTCATGTGACAGTATACAGAAAGCTAATTTGTCTGGCCCACCCACAGGACAGACACGTGTCAGCCCCGGTGCTGTGAGACCGAGCACACGCACGTCACTGACCGGCGGAGGACAGCAGACGTCTCTCCCTGTAGGATACCTGTGAACCAGACAGGCAACTCCCTGTTTGATGTCGTTCAGATTGGCTTTTTAAATCCAGGTTTGGCTGATTAACCTTTCTACATTCCCTGGTTGTCTCATTGCAAACGCAAGCCAAAGTTCCCTGGGCTGCACCATTGTGCAGATCAACAGATTCAGCAATGTCCTGTTTCCCGGGGTCACACCACTGTGCAGACACACAGATTCGACAATGTCTTGTCTCTGGGTCACATCACTGTGCAGACACACAGATTTGACAATGTTTTGTCCCAGGGTCACATCACTGTGCAGACACACAGATTCGACAATGTCTTGTCTCTGGGTCACATCACTGTGCAGACACATAGATTCGGGAATGTCTTGTCCCCCAGGGTCACACCACTGTGCAGACACATAGATTCGACAATGTCTTGTCTCTGGGTCACATCACTGTGCAGACACACAGATTCGACAATGTCTTGTCTCTGGGTCACACCACTGTGCAGACACACAGATTCGACAATGTCTTGTCTCTGGGTCACACCACTGTGCAGACACACAGATTCGACAATGTCTTGTCTCTGGGTCACATCACTGTGCAGACACATAGATTCGGGAATGTCTTGTCCCCCAGGGTCACACCACTGTGCAGACACACAGATTCGACAATGTCTTGTCCCAGGGTCACATCACTGTGCAGACACACAGATTCGACAATGTCTTGTTTCCCAATCCCTGCCGTTCACAGGTCCTCTCGTGTACCTACAGGCATCAGCACCCAAGTGAACTGTAGATGTTTTTCATTTACTGAGAGACAGCACAGAATTGTCCCTTCTGGCACTTCGAGCCCAGCTGCCCAGCAATGAGAATGTACACAGCATACAACCTGAAATACCTACTCTTCAGAGACGACCATGAAACACCTCCTCCCTCCCATGCACAAATGGCAGCAAAGCATCAAAACCACCCCCAACCCCCTCATTCCAGCAGGAAGCATCAGACCATTGGACAGTTTACAAAGACAGATTAACCTTTGGACCGTGGGAGGAAACCGGTGCACCCGGAGGAAACCCACATGGTCCACGTATAAACTCCTTGCAGGCAGTGGTGGGAATTGAACCTGTGTCGCTTGTGCTGTAGAGCATTGTGTCAACCATCAAAGCTGAGTGCAGCAGAACATTTTGAACACATCCGCATCAATTTGCCTCCCCTTTACGAAGGTGAATAAAATCTCAGAAGGTTTTTACTGGAGGATGGAAGACCTAACAAAGTGGCCAGAGTCCATGGTCTTCTTCTCCTGTAGCCCGTCCACTTTAGGGCTCGACGTGCTCTTCTGCACACGCTGTTGTAACGTGTGGTTATTTGAGTTACTGTCACCTTCCTGGCCATTCTCCTCTGACCTCTCTCTCTCATCAACAAGGCTTTTTCACCCACAGAGCTGCCGCTCACTGGACGTTTTTTTGTTTCTCGCACCGTTCTCTGTAAACTCGAGAGACTGTTGTGCACGAACATCCCAGGAGATCAGCAGTTTCTGAGATACTCAAACCATCCCGTCTGCCACCAACAATCATTCCACGGTCATTCAGATCACATTTTCCCCCATTCTGATGTTTGGCCTGAACAACTGAACCTCTTGACCATGTCAGTGAGTTGCTGTGAGTTTTATGCAGTGAGTTGCTGCTACACGATTGGCTGACTAGATAGTTGCATTAACCAGCAGGTGTACCTAATAAAGCAGCCATTGAGTGGCACTGACTGGCTCTAAAGTCCAAATTTAACTGTTTGAAGAAGGATAGGAAGAGTCTAGGACCAGAGAGTACAAACTCTGAACAGGAGCAGCACCCTCTAGAACAGCAATAAGGAAGAATTTCTTTATCCAGAGAAGGTTGAATCTGTGGAATTCATTGCCACAGACGATTACAGAGGCCAAGTCGTTGCAAGGGTAAGTGCTGAGAGGTTGATAGGCTCTTGATTAGTAAGGGTGGCAAAGGTTACAGGGAGGAGAATGGGGTTGAGAGGGATAATAAATCGGCCATGATGGAATGGCGGGGCAGCCTCAATGGGTAATTGGTGTAATTCTGCTCCAATGGCTAATGATCTTAGACTATTAGACATCGGACCAGAATGGTCGAAGAATCCTATGCTTTATAGAAATAAATAATCTCCCAGGATCCTCAGAGCGTGGTGTTGCAGTGGATAAGGCCAGTGCGTCACAAACAAACAGACAGACGTACTTTATCGATCCCGAGGGAAATTGGGTTTCGTTACAGTCGCACCAACCAAGAATAGTGTAGAAATATAGCAATATAAAACCATAAATAATTAAATAATAATAGGTAAATAATGCCAAGTGGAAATAAGTCCAGGACCAGCCTATTGGCTCAGGGTGTCTGACACTCCGAGGGAGGAGTTGTAAAGTTTGATGGCCACAGGCAGGAATGACTTCCACAGGCAGCAATTCCAGGCACCCGGATTGACCTGTGTGTGTCTGTATGTCTGTGGCTGTCTGAGTGTGCATGCCTGTGTGTACGCGTCCTTGTGTGTGCGCCTGTCCGTCTACGTGTCTGTCTGCATGGCCGTGTGTCTGTGTCTGTCCATGTGTGTCAGCATGTCCGTCTGTGTCCCTCCGTGTCTGTCCATGTCTCTCTGCGTCCCTCCACTTGTGTCTCTGCATGTCTGTGTGTCTGTGCTTGTGTGCGTGCGTGCCTACATGTGTGTGTGCGCACATCTGAGTGCCTGCATGTGTGCGTTATCTGCGTGTGACTGGGCTGTGACCCACATTTTCAGCCACTGGGCTTTGATGTTTGCACACCAGTCAGGATACACTTCACTGTGTTTTTATATAAATCTGCCAAAGTTTCAGATGACTTGCAAAAAGGCCATTCAGCCCCTCCAACTTGTGACAATGGCCAATCTGTTCCAGGACTTAAATACTCTTGTTCACCATTTCTTCTTCCCCCTCGTGTGAAGTGGGGCAGGGGGGAGGTTAGGGGGCTTCGATTTCCCTATCGTTCATTTTATGGGGTTTCTTGTTTTGCGGATGTCCGTGAAGAGTAAGAATTTCAGGTTTCAACCCTCAGAACCTCGCCTTTCAAAATGTTACCTAGCTCCACTATCCTCCACCATCAGGCTCCTGAAACAGCATGGATAACTTCACTCAGCTCGACTCCGAACTGACCCCACAACCTACAGTCTCGCTTTCAAAGACTCTACAATTCACATTCTCAGTAATATTTAATTTTTATCTTCTTTTGCACATTGGCTGTTTCAGTCAGTATTTATGTACAGTTTTCATAAATTCTATTGCATTTCTTTATTTTCCTGTAAACGCCTGCAAGAAAATGAATCTCGGGACACAAATCCGCACTTTGAAAGTAACTTGACTGACTTTAGGACTCCCGCTTGCACACTCCCTCGGGGAGCAGAGATTGCCTTCCCTGGGACTCACCTTCTCCACGAGGTCGATGAAGAGGTCTCGCACGTCCTTGGTGTGAATGAGCTTGGCAGCGATGTTGATGAGAGCCCGGGAGAGATTCTGCAGAGGGAAGTCACAGCCGAGGTGTCCAGTGAGGATTTTACACTTAAACACAAGAGACTCTGTCTACAGCCTGAGGTGCTGCCAACATGAGGCCACACGCAGGTCGGGCGAGCAAGACCTCGAATTCCATCTGGGTCGCCCCTAACCTGCTCTCCCCCCCCCCTTTGATTTTACCATTCCCCATTCCTTTACTGGGGCATGGGACGTCCGACAGAGGCTCACGAGACTTCTGTCCTGGGGCTTCTGCTTTCGCCAAACAACTTCATACATCTTCAAGTCAAAGGTCCTTCTGTTGGCGTTTCTGTAGCTCCCGGTATTTCCTTTCGGTGGGGCATAAGTGGGAGGTGATGGGTGGGTGAGGCAAAGAGAAGGGAAAAGATGGGAGCAAGATGGGGAGTGACTGATGTGTTTCCAGCCTCAAGCTCAGCCCTCCTCCTCTCACGTCTGGGCTTGGGACTATCCAAGACCTCCCTCTTATGCTCCACCAAAAGAATTAAGCCATTCGGCCCTTCAAGTCTACTCCACCATGGCTGATTTATTACCCCTCTCATCTCCATTCTCCTGCCCTCCCTGTAATCTCTGACATCCTTACTAATAGAGAACCTGTCAACCCCATTTTAAATGACTTGGCCTCCACAGCCATGTATGGCAATGAATTCCACAGATTCACCAGCCGCTGGCTAAAGACCTTCCCTTTCTCCCATGGTCCTCTCTCCTCTCCTATCCGATTCCTCCTTCTTCAGCCCTTTACCTCTCCACCTATCACCTTCCAGCTTCTTACTTAATCCTCCATGCCCCCTCCTCCCCCTTCTCCTGCCACCTTGTATTCCTCCCCCTCCCCGCTACCTTCTCATTCTGGTTCTTCCCCCCCCACTCGCCCTTCCTTTCCAGCCCTGATGAAGGGTCTCGGCCTGAAACATCGACTGTCTATTCCTCTCCGTAGACGCTGCCCGACCTGCCGAGTTCCTCAGGTAATGTGCGTGTTGCTCGGGATTCCACCATGTTCTGAGCAATGTTTGAGCCAAAGCTTCCCCACCACCCTCCCCACCAGAGTCACTACCAACTGTAGAAGGGCACTGGTCAGAGCACAGCACGACTGCCAAATGTCTTTTTTAAACAAATTGAACATGTTTACTTTACCTTAAAGTTTGCCTCCATTTCATTGAAGACGCTGACCTTGCCCCTCACAGCAGTGCAGACCAAGCTGAGAGAAACACAGAGTCATCGATAATCAGAACACTTCACAGTTCAACATGCAATAGGAGAGGGCAGGGTCCCAGAGAAAGTTCCAGACCAGCGTTACGATGGGGGGGGGGGGGGCATTCGCCAAACAACTTTCTCTGTGTCTGACCCCGGGAGTGTGTGATGGGACGGTGTGGAGGGAGCTTCACTCTGTGTCTGACCCCGGGAGTGTGTGATGGACGGTGTGGAGGGAGCTTCACTCTGTGTCTGACCCCGGGAGTGTGTGATGGGACGGTGTTGAAGGAGCTTCACTCTGTCTGACCCCGGGAGTGTGTGATGGGACGGTGCAGAGGGAGCTTCACTCTGTGTCTGACCCCGGGAGTGTGTGATGGGACAGTGTGGAGGGAGATTCACTCTGTGTCTGACCCCGGGAGTGTGTGATGGGACAGTGGGGAGGGAGATTCACTCTGTGTCTGACCCCGGGAGTGTGTGATGGGACGGTGTGGAGGGAGCTTCACTCTGTCTGACCCCGGGAGTGTGTGATGGGACGATGTGGAGGGAACTTCACTCTGTCTGACCCCGGGAGTGTGTGATGGGACAGTGTGGAGGGAGATTCACTCTGTGTCTGACCCCGGGAGTGTGTGATGGGACAGTGTGGAGGGAGATTCACTCTGTGTCTGACCCCGGGAGTGTGTGATGGGATGGTACCTTTTGTGTTGGTCTAACAGGTCCTTATCAGTGATGAGTACTTTCAGGTCCTTGAGGTCCTGCAGGAATTCCCTGTCCAGGTCCACATCCATGTCATCGACGTTGGAGTCTGCAGGTGGAACAGTCACACATCAGTGACCAGCCGCTGGACTAACTGACCACTCCAGCCCCAAAACCCTTTGTCAGTCTGAACCCTGAGCAAAATTTCCAGTGTTAAAGAAATTTGACTGTGATCTTATTAATGTTCTAGATTTTTTTTTAGCTCTTCAGGTGCAGCAGGCTGTCAAGAAGGCAAATGGGGTGTCGGCCTTCATTGCTGGAGGGATTAAATTTAAGAGCAGGGAGGTTATGCTACAACTATACAGGGTACTGGTGAGGCCGCACCTGGAGTACTGTGTGCAGTACTGGTCTCCTGACTCGAGGAAGGATATACTGGCTTTGGAGGCAGTGCAGAGGAGGTTCACCATGTTGATTCCAGAGATGAGGGGGTTAGACTATGAGGAGAGATTGAGTTGCCTGGGACTGTACTCGCTGGAATTCAGAAGAATGAGAGGAGATCTTATAGAAAGATAAAATTATGAAAGGGGTGGATAAGAAAGAGGCAGGAAAGTTGTTTCCACTGGGAGGTGAGACTAGAACTAAAGGACAAAGCCTCAAGATTCAGGGGAGTAGATTTAGGACAGAGATGAGGAGGAAATGCTTTTCCCAGACGGTGGTGAATCTGTGGAATTCCCTGCCCAATGAATCAGTGGAGGCTGCCTCAGTAAATATATTTAAGACAGAAGTTGGATAGTTTTTTTGCATAGTAGGGGAATTAAGGGTCATGGGGAAAAGGCAGGTAGGTGGCGATGAGTCCATGGCCAGATCAGCCATGATCTTATTGAATGGCAGAGCAGACTCGATGGGCAAGATGGCCGACTCCTGCTCCTATTTCTTATGCTCTAATGTTCACACTGCTAACAATGCCAACGTTTATTTTGTGTTTGATGTTATGGCATTTGCAGAGCTGGCAATGAGCTTGCAGACATTTTATCACCAGTCGAGGTGACATCCTCAGTCCATAGTTGTTGGCATTTCTCACTGCACGTGTTTGCTTTTACAAGAGACTCCCCATTCACTTGCCTCACTGCTGATTGGCTACCCCTTTGGATGACCTTTGAACTCTCTAGGCTCGTGTTTCTTTGCCTCTTCTGGGGCTTCGTAGACGGCGTGTATTTATTTACGCGGTCATCAGAACCACGCGTCTAAAGATTCTCATGCTTGCCCCCGCCAGAGCCGCCATGGTGTCCCGGTTAAAGTGCTGTCCTTCTCGATCGTCATGTGCCGAGATCAGCAGCAGTGGATCATGTTTCCGCGCTCCCCCCCCCCCCCCCATTTTGTGCTCCTGTAAACGAGTTGAGAGTTTGCGTCCTGTCTGGCCGACGCAGCTCGTGTCTCCGCAGTTAAAACTGTGCACCACACTGCTTTTTGGTGTATTTCTGGCTGCCCCATCATGGGAAGATTGTGCGGGCTTTGGAAAGAGTGCAGATCAGGTTTACCAGGGTGCTTCTCAGATTAAAGGGTGTCAGCTGTCAGGAGAGGCTGGACAAACTTGGCTGGTTTTCTCTGCAGCATCAGAGACGTAAGAGATTTATAATATTTTGAGAACTATAGAAAGAGTAGGTGGTCAAACATAGAAAATAGGTGCAGGAGTAGGCCATTCAGCCCTTCGAGCCTGCACCACCATTCAGTAGGATCATGGCTGATCATCCAACTCAGAACCCTGTACCTGCTTTCCCTCCATACCCCCTGATTCCTTTAGCCACAAGGGCCATATCCAACTCCTTCTTAAATATAGCCAATGAACCGGCTTCAACTGTTTCCTGTGGCAGAGAATTCCACAGGTTCACCACTCTCTGTATGAAGAAGTTTTTCCTCATCTCGGTCCTAAAAGGCTTCCCCTTTATCCTTAAACTGTGACCCCTCGTTCTGGACTTCCCCAACATCGGAAACAATCTTCCTGCATCTAGCCTGTCCAATCCCTTTAGAATTTTATATGTTTCAGTAAGATCCCCCCTCAATCTTCTAAATTCTAGTGAGCATAAGCCTAGTCGATCCAGTCTTTCTTCATATGAAAGTCCTGCCATCCCAGTAATCAATCTAGTGAACCTTCTTTGTACTCCCTCTATGGCAAGAATGTCTTTCCTCAGAATACAATACTCCAGCTGTGGTCTTACCAAGGCCTTGTACAACTGCAGTAGAACCTCCCTGCTCCTGTACTCGAATCCTTTTGCTATGAATGCCAACATACCATTTGCCTTTTTCACCGCCTGCTGTACCTGCATGTCCACCTTCAATGACTGGTGTTCAATGACACCCAGGTCTCGTTGCACCTCCCCTTTTCCTAATCAGCCACCATTCAGATAATAATCTGTTTTCCTGTTCTTGCAACCAAAGTGGATAACCTCACATTTATCCACATTAAATTGCATCTGCCATGAATTTGCCCACTCACCTAACCTATCCAAGTCACCCTGCATCCTCTTAGCATCCTCCTCACAGCCAACACCGCCGCCCAGCTTCGTGTTATCTGCAAACTTGGAGATGCTGCATTTAATTCCCTCGTCTAAATCATTAATATATATTGTAAACAACTGGGGTCCCAGCACTGAGCCTTGCGGTACCCCACTAGTCACTGCCTGCCATTCTGAAAAGGTCCCACTGTTTGCTTCCTGTCTGCCAACCAATTCTCTATCCACATCAATACCATACCCCCAATAGTGTGCTTTAAGTTTGCACACTAATCTCCTGTGTGGGACCTTGTCAAAAGCCTTTTGAAAATCTAAATATACCACATCCACTGGCTCTCCCCATCCACTCTACTAGTTACATCTTCAAAAAATTCTATAAGATTCATCAGACCTGATTTTCCTTTCACAAATCCATGCTGACTTTGTCCGATGATTTCACCTCTTTCCAAATGTGCTGTTATCACATCTTTGATAACCGACTCTAGCATTTTCCCCACCACCGATGTCAGGCTAACCGGTCTATAATTCCCCTGTTTCTCTCTCCCTCCTTTTTTAAAAAGTGGAACTAATTAGTTCCTCAGGAACTAATCCAGAATCCAAGGAGTTTTGAAAAATTATCACTAATGCATCCACTATTTCTTGGGCTACTTCCTTAAGCACTCTGGGATGCGACTATCTGGACCTGGGGATTTATCTGCCTTTAATCCCTTCAATTTATCTAACACCACTTCCCTACTAACATGTATTTCCCTCAGTTCCTCCATCTCACTAGACCCTCGGTCCCTTACTATTTCCGGAAGATTATTTATGTCCTCCTTAGTGAAGACAGAATCAAAGTAGTTATTCAATTGGTCCACCATGTCTTTGTTCCCTATGATCAATTTACCTGTTTCTGACTGTAAAGGACCTACATTTGTCTTGACCAATCTTTTTCTTTTCACATATCTATAAAAGCTTTTACAGTCAGTTTTTATGTTCCCTGCCAGCTTTCTCTCATAATCTTTTTTCCCTTTCCTAATTAAGCCCTTTGTCCTCCTCTGCTGGTCTCTGAATTTCTCCCAGTCCTCAGGTGTGCTGCTTTTTTTTGCTAATTTATAGGTTTCTTCTTTGGACTTGATACTATCCCTAATTTCCCTTGTCAGCCATGGATGCACTACCTTCCCTGGTTTATTCTTTTGCCAAACTGGGATGAACAATTGTTGTAGTTCATCCATGCGATCTTTAAATGCTTGCCATTGCATATCCACTGTCAACCCTTGAAGTATCATTTGCCAGTCTATCTTAGCTAATTCACATCTCATAACTTCAAAGTTACCCTTCGTTAAGTTCAGAACCTTTGTTTCTGAATTAACTATGTCACTCTCCATCTTAATGAAGAATTCCACCATATTATGGTCACTCTTACCCAAGGGGCCTCGCACAACAAGATTGCTAACTAATTCTTCCTCATTGCTCAATACCCAATCTAGAATGGCCTGCTCTCTAGTTGGTTCCTCGACATGTTGGTTCAGAAAACCATCCCGCATACATTCCAAGAAATCCTCTTCCTCAGCACCCTTACCAATTTGGTTCGCCCAATCTATGTAGATTGAAGTCACCCATTATAACTACTGTTCCTTTATTGCACACATTTCTAATTTCCTGTTTAATGCCTTCCCCAACCTCACTACTACTGTTAGGTGGTCTGTACACAACTCCCACCAGCGTATTCTGCCCCTTAGTGTTATGCAGCTCTACCCATATCGATTCCACATCCTCCAGGCTAATGTCCTTCCTTTCTATTGCATTAATCTCCTCTCTAACCAGCAATGCTACCCCACCTCCTTTTCTTTCCTGCCTATCCCTCCTGAATATTGAATATCCCTGGATGTTGAGCTCCCATCCTTGGTCACCCTGGAGCCATGTCTCTGCGATCCCAACTATATCATATTCATTAATAACTATCTGCACATTCAATTCATCCACCTTGTTACGAATGCCCCTCGCATTGACACACAAAGCCTTCAGGCTTGTTTTTACTACACTCTTAGCCCTTATACAATTATGTTGAAAAGTGGCCCTTTTTGCTTTTCGCCCTGGATTTGCCTTGGACGGCATGTATTTGCAGATAAACTTCATTTGTCAAACGTACCTCAAAACATACAGTGAAGTGTATTGTTTGTGTCAACGACCAATGCAGGATGTGCTGGGGGTACAGCCCAGAATTGTCGCCCACGTTTCCAGTGCCAACATAGCAGTCCCACAACTTTCTAACCCTAACCTGTCCGTCTTCGGAAGGTGGGAAGAAACATGTGATGTTACGGGGGGGATCTCACTGAAACCTACCGAATGGTGAAAGGATTAGATAGGGTGGAGGTGGAAGGGATGTTTCCTATGGCGGGGGTATCCAGAACTAGAGGGCGTAGCCTTAAAATTGAGGGGCAACTTTTTACAGCAGAGGTAAGGTGGAATTTTTTTTTAGCCAGAGAATAGTAAATCTGTGGAATGCTCTGCCACAGACTGCGGTGGAGGCCAAGTCCGTGGGTGTACTTAAGGTGGAAGTTGATAGTTTCCTGATCGGTCGGGGCATCAAAGGATATGGTGAGAAGGCAGGTGTATGGGGCTGAGTGGGATCCAGGATCAGCCATGATGGAATGGTGGCGCAGACTCGATGGGCTGAATGGCCTAATTCTGCTCCTTTGTCTTATTATCCTTACAAGCAGCGCAGAAATAAAACCCTGATTGTGTTAAACTAACTGCCACACTACTTACTGCCCGTCATGCCCCGGGCATTTAGGACAACCACGAAGGTCCTCCATCTTTGTCCACACCTTCACACACAGGACTCTTCATCGCTGTTTCTGTAACAGTTTTTTTTTGACCAGTCAGGGTTGTTAGCCCTAAGCTGAACCCCCAACCACCCTCCCCGCACCAGAACCTGGACCACTTTTAGTCTGGCCTATCTGGCAGGGGTGACCCTACCAAAGCATAAAGCCCTCCGGGAAAGCAGAGCTTCCAAGTCATCAGGGCAGGCAAGTCTCCAAGCCCTACAACAAGGCCCTGGCCCTCTTGGAGGTCACCGCTGCACTACCATGCCTCTTTAAAGTGAGGGTGGAGAGATGTAAAGGAGGTTACAGGGAGTGGTGAGGGGCTGGAATGCAAGCTCAGGGGTTGTGATGGAGGCAAATACAGTGGTGGCTATTCGGCTTTTAGCTAAAATCATGAATGGGCAGTGAATGGAGGGACAAGGACCAAGTTCGTTTATTGTCTCCTTACTGTACATACGGAACAATGGTCCTCCACACCATGGTGCTCCCACAAAACAAATCACACACAGCACATAGACCAAAATAATACCATAAATAGGTTATTAAAATATAATTCAAAATGTCTGTAGCACACGGCACAGGTAAACAGTGAGGAGGCCTCAGTGGTGGCAGGGTGTTCATTAGCCTCGCAGCCCGAAAGAAGAAGCTATTAGCCAATCTACTCCTGGTGCTCCTGTACCTCCTTCCTGACGGTTATGGGTCAAACGATCACATGGGCCGAGGATCTCACGTGGTCTGTGCATACTGGCTGTGGTGAAAAAGGCAAACCAGCGCCTCTTTCACCTCAGACGGTTGAAGAAGTTTTGTGTGGGCCCCCAGTTCCTAAGAACTTTCTACAGGGGCACGATTGAGAGCATCCTGACTGGCTGCATCACTACCTGGAACAGGAACTGTAACTCCCTCAATCGCAGGGGCATGATTGAGGGCATCCTGACTGGCTGCATCACTGCCCGGTATGGGAACCGTACCTCCCTCAATCGCAGGACTCTGCAGAGAGGGGTGCGGACAGCCCAGCGCACCTGTAGATGGGAACTTCCCACAATTCAGGACATTTACAGAGACAGGTGTGTAAAAAGGGCCAGAAGGATCGTTGGGGACCCGAGTCACCCCAACCACAAACTGTTCCAGCTGCTACCATCCGGGGAACGGTACCGCAGCATAAAAGCCAGGACCGACAGGATCTGGGACAGCTTCTTCCACCACGCCATCAGACTGATTAATTCAATACAACTGTATTTCTGTGTTATATTGACTATCCTGTTGTACACACTATTTATTATAAATGACCATAAATTGCACATTGGACATTTAGACGGAGACATAGCGTAAATATTTTCACTCTTCATGTATATGAAAGATGTAACAAAGTCAATTCAGTTCAAGGAGTTTCTGGGATGGGCGGTACAGTTCCTCAACAATGCTTCAGACCCTTCGTTTGCGACAAAGACGTGGAGGGGAGATTCTCTCAGCGATTTTTATTGTCCGCTGTGGGGGCTTGCGGTCCAATGCCTTGCAGCTTCCGCACCACGCAACAATGCAGCCAGACGGGACGCTCTGGATGGTGCTCCCGCAGGAAGTTACAGGACGGGGGCGGGGAGCCGAGCACGCGGCATCCTCCGCGGAAAACGGACATGTCGCTGTGCCTTCTCGACCTGGGTCCAGGTTACATTGTGTGCAGGCAGAAGAGATTTGGTGTGACCGGTCACCACGTTTGGCACAGACATTGTGGGTCAGATGGCCTGTTTCTGTACTGTACTGTTCTACGTTGCACGTAAATGTTTATATATAGCAGTGACGATGAAGGAACCGTGACAGATTTCCAAGCTGGAAGGCTGCTGGACCAGACAACATTCCTGGTAGAGTGCTCAGAGGATGTGCAGACCAGCTAGCAGATGTTCTCACTGACATCTTCAACACCTCCCTGAGCAGCGCCACCGTTCCAACGTGCTTCAAGGTCGCCACCATCGTCCCCGTGCCGAAGAAGTCTTCAGTGTCCTGCCCAAATGACTACTGTCCCGTTGCACACATCCATCATCGTGAAGTGTTTCGAGAGGCTCATCGTGAGGCATATCAAGACCCTACTGCCTCCCTCTGGACCCCTGCAGTTTGCGTACCATCCCAACTGCTCAACAGATGATGCCATTGCCACCACCCTCCACCTGGCCCTAACCCACCTGGACACATACCTCCGGATGCTGTTCATAGACTTCAGATCAGCATTCAACTCAATCATCCCTCAGAAACTGATTAGAAAACTGAGCCTACTGGGCCTGAACACCTCCCTCTTCACTGGATCCTAGACTTCCTGACTGGGAGACCTCAGTCAGTCCAGATCGGGAGCAGCATCTCCAACCCCATCACACTGAGCACGCGGGCCTCCCAGGGCTGCTTGGACTGCTGTTCAATCTGCTGACCCACGACTGTGCTGCAACACACAGCTCAAACCACATCATTGATTTCACCGATGACATGACCGTGGTGGGTCCCATCAGCAAGAACGACGAGTCAGCTTACAGAGAGGAGGTGCAGCAGCTAACGGACTGGTGCAGAGCCAACAACCTGTCTCTGAATGTGATCAAAACAAAAGAGATGGTTGTTGACTTCAAGAGGGCACAGAGCGACCACTCCCCGCTGAACATTGACGGCTCCTCGGTAGAGATCGTTAAGGGCACCAAATTTCTTGGTGTTCACCTGACGGAGAATCTGACCTGGTCCCTCAACACCAGCTCCATAGCAAAGAAAGCCCAGCAGCATCTCTACTTTCTGCGAAGGCTGAGGAAAGTCCATCTCCCACCCCCCATCCTCATCACATTCTACAGGGGTTCTGCATCCTGAGCAGTTGCATCACTGCCTGGTTCAGAAATTGCACCATCTTGGATCGCAAGACCCTGCAGCGGATAGTGAGGTCAGCTGAGAGCATCGGGGTCTCTCTTCCCGCCATTACGGACATTTTCACTACACGCTGAGAAAAGACACAAAAGCATTCGGGCTCTCACGACCAGACTATGTAACAGTTTCTTCCCCCAACCTATCAGACTCCTCAATACCCAGAGCCTGGACTGACACCTTACTGCCCTATTGTCCTGTTTATTATTTATTGTAATGCCTGCACTGTTTTGTGCACTTTATGCTGTCCTGGGTAGGTCTGTAATCTAGTGTAGTTTTTTTCTGTGTTTTTACGTAGTTCAGTCTAGTTTTTGTACTGGTTCATGTAACACCATGGTCCTGAGAAACGTTGTCTTGTTTTTACTATGTACTGTACCAGCAGTTACAGTCGAAATGACAATAAAAGTGACTTGATTTGAATGTTCCCTCCAAGGTGTGTGTGTACACACCCCCCCCACCTACCTACCGCTACTAGTGCACAAAGGAATTTAAACTGCGCACAGAAGGTTGTCACCCTCTATCAAAGGTCAATAGTATTACATGCTGTCACACCGGATACGAGAAATAAGACTCACTGATTTGTATTATTTTTGTTTCTTTTAAACAATGAACAACAAACTGGACTTGATAGTTCATCATTCTTAGAATAGCTTCCTGAAAATTCATTAGAAATTAAATATTTTATGCATGCTGTTATCACTGGGCAAAAATGAAAATGCACAGCGCACACTGGTCATGACCAGAGGGGACATCGCTGGTGCAGAAATCTTGTCTGTCTTGATTTCGCAGCTCCAGAAACCCGGGTTCAGTCCTGACCTGTCTATCCATGGCCTCCTCTACTGTCAAGATGAAGCCACACTCAGATTGGAGGAACAACACCTTATATTCCGTCTGGGTAGCCTCCAACCCGATGGCATAAACATTGACTTCTCTAACTTCTGTTAATGCCCCTCCTCCCCTTCTTACCCCATCCCTTATTTATTTATCTCTCTCTCCCCCCACCCTTTTTTTTCTCTCTCTCTATCCCTCTCACAATCACTCCTTGCCTATTCGCCATCTCCCTCTGGTGCTCCCCTGCCCCATTCTTTCTCCCTAGGCCTCCCGTCCCAGGATCCTTTCCCTTCTCCAGCTCTGTATCCCTTTTGCCAATCAACTTTCCAGCTCTTAGCTTCATCCCTCCCCCTCCAGTCTTCTCCTATCATTTCCCCCTCCCCCTTTCAAATCTCTTACTATCTCTTCTTTCAAGTTAGTCCTGACGAAGGGTCTCGGCCTGAAACGTCGACAACACTTCTCCCCATAGATGCTGCCTGGCCTGCTGCGTTTTGTGTGTGTTGCCCAACCTGAAGGAACTCTGTCCGTGCTGCATCCCAGGACTTTGAATTTACTTTATTTATTTAGAAACACAGTCCAACGACTCTGCATCGCCCAATTACACCCAAAGGATCAACTAACTACTGACCTGGACATCTTCAAAATTCAAAAGTTCAAAGTACATTCATTATCAAAGTGTGCAAACATTATACATCCTTGAGATTTGTCTTACAGGCAGCCAGAAGAAACCAAAAAGAACCCATGAAGGAAAAGAAGACTGCCAATGTGCAGAGAGAAAAATAAAGACAAATCGTGCAAACAATAAAATGAATGGCACTCAGAATGAAAGTGATTCCATAGACACGAATCGAATAAACGTCACGGGGCAGCAAGCAGAACCAGCCTGACCCTCACTTCTGGTCCCAACACCCTGGCTTTTAAATCTGTGTTTAAATCATCCAAACATCAGGTCCCTCTTCGCTGTAGGACCCAGGCCCGGTCGCTTTGATACGCTCTGGGCCTGGACCCCGCCACCACATTTCAGCCCATACCCAACTTACCCAAATCAACCCAGCATTTCGATCGATCCAACCTTGGGCCTCTCCTCGCTCTCAGTTTAGAGGGATGGGCCTGCACTCTTCCTCACCTCTGCTCACCCTGCCTATGCTTTTGGAACACCCGGAGTCACAGGGAGAATGTATAAACTCCTTACAAAGGCTGGTGGGAGCAGAACCCCGGATCGCTGGCGCTGTAACTAACTGCTATGCAGAAGTCGAGGCAGAAATGACCAACGCTATTGCGAAAGTTTGAATCAGAGCCTCCCTGGCAAGACACACACCCACATTTCGGTGCGGCCCATGAAACTCTCACTCACCCACTGCCCCCAGGGTCCAGTTCTGTATCAGCTGCTCAGCGCAGCAGGCGAAGTCCTCGAAGGTCAGGTACTGAAGCTTCTTCTTCCCAGTCTCGAAACGGCTGTTGGCGAAGAACACCACGGCGGCGTAGTCACTGCAGGGAGAGGGGACATAGAGTCACACGGCTCTGAAACCGGCCCTTCAGCCCAACTCCTCCCTGCCGGCCAAGCGAGTCCCACTTTCCCCGGAAACCATCCCAATCCACATACCTGTCCAAATGCCTTTTCTATGTTGCCTGACCTGCAGAGCTCCTCTACTACTTTTATTTATTCAGAAGTGCAGCACGGTTAACGGGCATTTCCTACCCAATGAGCTCACACAGCCTAATCACACCCAATTCATCTACTAACCCACACGGAGCAAACTCGATGGGCCAAATGGCCTAGTTCACTCCTATGCCATATGGTCTACAAAAAGCCAGTCACAGAGAGGACATGCAAACTCCTTCCAGAAATCGAACCGTGGTCGCTGATGCTCACTGATAGGCCGCTTTTTCTGCCCCATTTTGTGCATGTGTGGTACTGGAGCCCCAGCTCATGTCAAATGGTTGTTGTGTCGCGTCGAGCGTGGTAGCGCAGTGGGTCGTGCCTGTCACTCTCACTCTCAGCTCCCACCACTGGCCGGCCGTCTCGCGGAAAGGAGAGCTGAATGTTTCAGTCTCTCCCTGCCGGTACACAGCCTCTCTGACAACAAGCCTCGCGTCACGCGGGAACCGAACTCCTCTCGGACTCGGGCTGAACTACAGGGGACGGGGAGGAGGTCCGGCCCCTGCACACGTCGCACGCCAGGCCCACCGGTGTGTGGACGCGCCCTGGTGCCCGTGAACCAGATCCCCAGCGATGGGTAAACAGCCCCACTGCCTCGGGAGAGACGGAGGCTACGGCAGTAAAACCCAGACAGCAGATCCGGAGTGGAGCCCCTAAGGCGGCTGGACGTCACTGAACATCCCCCCGGCAGCTCCTGGTGCCAAACGCATTGCTTCATGAGCTTTCCTTTGGACTCCACTGGTGAGGCCGAGAGGGGGATCCTGACGACTGGGCACCTCAGGGTCTCCACACCTTCCGCCCACACTTGTGATGGTGATCATCACTCATTGCCCCTTGAGCCAACCAACCACAACCACATGGAGTTCCAACAGCTGCAGATAAATTGGGCTTAGAAGAATGCGTGGGGGGGAGGGGGAAATTCCTCTCATTAGCTGGAGAAACTAAAATATATATTTCACACGGGAAGAGGCTATTCAGCCCACTGAGCCTATTCCAGTTCTCAGTAAAATCTCATTCCCCCGCTTAATTCCCAGTAATCTATTCCCCTAACACCCTCATTGAGAGCTGCGGCATGGAAACAGGCCACTCAGCCCATCAAATCCGTGCTGACCACCAAGAACAGATATACAAGAAGGTACCAGAAAAGGGCCAGTAACATCATGAAGGATCTCACTCACCCTGTTCACGGACGGACTGTCCCACTCTCATCAGGGGGGAGGCTACTACCGTCAACGGCAATACCACCCAACTCAAGAAGTTACTTCCCCCAAGCGAGAAGACTGATCAACACTTCCATCCGCAAACCCACCCCTCCACACTCCCCACCACCACTACTTTATCATTTCCTGTCACAGTCACCTTGTGTACAGACACTCCTGTACATTGGAGAGAGATAGGAACAGTCAAGTTAGAAAAGCGTTTAATTGGAGTAAGGGGAATTATGAGGCTGTCAGGCAGGAAATTGGAAGCAGATGTTCCCAGGGAAAAGTACAGAAGAAATGTGGCAAATATTCAGGGGATATTTGTGTAGAGTTCTGTATAGGTACGTTCCAATGAGACACAGAAGTTATGATAAGGTACAGGAACCATGATGTACAAAGGCTGCATTAAATCTAGTCAAGAAGAAAAGCTTACAAAGCCAAAAGGGGCCATGAGAAGGCCTTGGTGGACAGGATTAAGGAAAACCGCAAGGCATTCTACAAGTATGTGAAGAGCAAGAGGATAAGACGTGAAAGAATAGGACCTATCGAATGTGACAGTGGGAAAGTGTGTATGGAACCAGAGGAAATAGCAGAGGTACTTAATAAATTCTTTACTTCAGTACTCACTATGGAAAAGGATCTTAGTGATTGTAGTGATGACTTGCAGCAGACTGATATGCTTGAGCATGTAGATATTAAGAAAGAGGATGTGCTGGAACTTTTGGAAAGCATCGTTGGATAAGTCACCAGGCTACTGTGGGAGACGAGGGAGGAGATTGCTGAGCCTCTGGCGATGATCTTTGCATCATCAATGGGGACGGGAGAGGTTCCGGAGGATTGGAGGGTTGTGAATGTTGTTCCTTTATTCAAGAAAGGGAGTAGAGATAGCCCCGGAAATTATAGACCAGTGAGTCTTACCTCAGTGGCTGGTAAGTTGATGGAGAAGATCCTGGGAAGTGGGATTTATGAACATTTGGAGAGGTATAATATGATTAGGAGTAGTCAGCATGGCTTTGTAAAGGGCAGGTTGTGCCTTACGAGTCTGACTGAATTTTTTGAGGATGTGTCTAAACACAATGATGAAGGAAGAGCAATAGATGTAGCGTATATGGATTTCAGCAAGGCATTTGATAAGGTACCGCATGCAAGGCTTATTGAGAAAGTAATGAGGTATGGAATCCAAGGGGACATTGCTTTGTGGATCCAGAACTGGCTTGCCCGCAGAAGGCAAAGTGTGGTTGTAAACAGGTCATATTCTGCACGGAGGTCGGTCACCAGTGGTGTGCCTCAGGGATCTGTTCTGTGACCCTTCTCTTCGTGATTTTTATAAATGACCTGGATAAGAAAGTGGAGGGATGGGTTAGTAAATTTGCTGATGACACAAAGGTTGGAGGTGTTGTGGATAGTGTGGAGGGCTGTCAGAGGTTACAACGGGACAGTGATAGGATGCAAAACTGGGCTGAGAAGTGGCAGATGGAGTTCAACCCAGATGAGTGTGAAGTAGTTCATTTTGGTAGGTCAAATATAATGGCAGAATATAGTATTAATGGTAAGACTCCTGGCAGTGTGGAGGATCAGAAGGATCTTGGGGTCTGAGTTCATAGGACGCTCAAAGCAGCTACACAGGTTAACTCTGTGGTTAAGAAGGCATATGGTGTATTGCCCTTCATCAATCGTGGAATTGAATTTAGGAGCCAAGAGGTAATGTTGCAGCTATATAGGACCCTGGTCAGACCCCACTTGGAGTACTGTGCTCAGTTCTGGTCGCTTCACTACAGGAAGGATGTGGAAGCCATAGAAAGGGTGCAGAGGAGATTTACAAGGATGTTGCCTGGAATGGGGAGCATGCCTTATGAGAATAGGTTGAGTGAAATTGGCCTTTTCTCCTTGGAGCGATGGAGGATGAGAGGTGACCTGATAGAGGTGTATAAGATGATGAGAGGCATTGATCGTGTGGATAGTCAGAGGCTTTTTCCCAGGGCTGAAATGGTTGCCACAAGAGGACACAGGTTTAAGGTGCTGTGGACATCTCATCAGGGATAAGTTTTTTACTCAGAGAGTGGTGAGTGTGTGGAATGGACTGCCAGCAATGGTGGTGGAAGCGGATATGACAGGGTCTTTTCAGAGGCTTTTAGATAGGTACATGGAGCTTAGTAAAATAGAGGGCTATGGGCAAGCCTAGTAATTTCTAAGGTAGGAACATGTTCAGCACGTTTGTGGGCTGAAGGGCCTGTACTGTGCTGTAGGTTTTCTATGTTTCTATAGTGACACTTTGTGAACATACAATCAATAAGATATCTTCTGAATTTATAGTTATTTAGTTATTATTATTGTGTGCTTTATCTTTTGTGCAGGGTTTTTTTGTGCTGCTGCATCAGATCTGGAGTTACAATCATCCAGCACCTCCGCACCATCGGCCACAAGCTGAACTCCCCGGCAGCCAAACATTTTAATTCCAATTCCCATCCCCTTTGTGACATATTGGTCTGTGGCCTCCTCTTGTGCCATGATGAGGGCACCCTCAGGGTGGAGGAGCAACACCTTCTATTCTGTCCGTCTGAGTAGCCACGATGGCATGAATATCGATGTCTCCTTCCGATGAACAAATCTCCGCCACACCACTCTGACTTCTTCTCATCTGCCTATGCCTTCCCCCTGGGTCCCCTCCTCCTTCCCTTTCTCCCATGGTCTACTCTCATAGAAACACCGACAACCCACAGCACAATACAGGCCCTTTGGCCCACAAAGCTGTGCCAAACGTGACCCTACCTTAGAATTACCCAGGCTTTACCCATAGCCCTCTATTTTTCTACGCTCCACGTAGCCATCCAGGAGTCTCTTAATCCGCCACCACCACAGTCACCGGCAGCCCAATCCATGCTCTCACCACTCTCTAAGTGAAAAACTTACCCCTGACATCTCCTCTGTACCTACTTCCAAGCACCTTAAGACTATGCCCTCTCGCACTAACTATTTCAGCCTCTGACTATCCACACGACCAATCTTGTACTAATTATCTTGTACACCTATCAGGTCACCTCTCATCCTCTGTCGCTTCAAGGACTTTTCTCCTCTCCTATTAGATTCCTTCTCCTCCAACCCTCGACTTTTCCCGCTCACCTGACTTCACCTATCACCTTCCAACTAGCCTTCTCTCCCTCCCTGCGCCTTTTTGTTCTGGCATCTTCCCCTGCTGAAGAGGAGTCTGGCCTGAAACGTCGACAGTTTATTCATTTCCACTGATGCTGCCTGACCTGCTGAGTTCCTCAGCTTAGCAATCTTTTCATTCTCCTTCAAGCTAAATTACATCAAACAATCTTGACCTCCCATTTTCCCACTTGAGTGGCTTACCACCTATGTCAGGTCAAACATGACCCTACCTTACTTCACTCTCCAGCAATCCCATCGCTCCCCCACCAGATTCCACCCATCACCCACACACTGGGGGCAACTTACAGCTTGTAGGGATGTGGGAACACATAGGCAAAACAGTCAGTGACGGTTCAACCTTCAAAGTAAATTTATTTGTCTAAGTATACATATCATTGTACACAGCCCCAACATTCATTTTCATGCAGGCATACTGAATAACCCCACAATAAAATAATAAACATAACAGAATCAGTGACAGCCTGTGCCAAGCTCAGTGGTGAGCAGAACGCTTTCCAGAACGGGCAATCTGGGTTCAATTCCTGATGCTGCCCGTAAGGAGTTTATACGTTCTCTCCCTGTGACCGCGTGGGTTTCCTCCAGGTGCTCTGGTTTCCTCCCAAAGTCCAAAGATGCACCAGTTGGTAGGTTAATTGGTCATTGTAATTTGTCCCGTGAATGGGTTAGGGTTACGATCTGTGGGTTGCTGTGTTAGTTCGCAGGGCCGGGGTGTGGGGCAGAGACAGGTGGACAGGCAGAGGCATTCAACCAGTGCGCAAAAGAAACGCACCCACACGCATCCCTGTAGCTCTACCTGCTGCCCCATCGAGCTGGCAGAGGGGTGTGTGGGGAAAGGCATTTCCATTCCTTTGACGGACAGGCGTGCAAAGTCTAACAAATAGCACGTCCTGCTTCAGGCAGTTAGCACTCTTGCGTGGAGCGCGCCCGTCTCGTAGTGGCAGGACCCAAATGCACAGGAGGAACGCTCAGCGGTGAACCAGGCAGGACGTGGGTACATTATGAGTTGCCTCTCCTGCTGAAGAACAAGCACCCACGGCCTCAGGGGGCCAGGTGTTCGGACCCCTCCCGCACTCTCGCTGAGCACACCCGGGGATACGCGTGGATCGACTGAACAAGAGGCAGCACACGTGATAGGGGGCACGCAGTGCCCTATTCCTTTTCCTTATGCCTGATGTATAACACAGAGGCTGGGTACAAGGAGGGCCGGAGTTGCCTCTACTTCCTGAGGAGACTGAGGTCCTTCGGAGTGTGCAGGCCTCTCCTTCATGTGTTCTACCGGTCTGTTGTCACCAGTACAATCTCCTATGCGGTGGTGAGCTGGGGCAGTGGCATCAACACGGGTGATGGCAACAGGCTCAATAAACCGATTAGAAAGGCCTGGCTCTGTTATAGGAGTCAAACTGGAGGCTGTGGTAGAACAAAGGACCCGACGGAAAATCCTGGCGATTCTGGACAATGTTTCTCACCCTCTGCATGCCACCTTGGCTGAACAGAGAAGCACTTTCAGTAATGGACTGAGACAACTGCGCTGCTCCAAAGAGCGATACATGAGGTAATTCTTACCCTCGGCCATTGGGCTCGATAATGAGTCAACCTACAGCCGGGGAATTGATGACCCCCTCCTGTTAGACTAACTTTTTTTTATTCCTTCTTACTTCTCTTCGAATATTCGTATATCCGTGCACTCATAATGCTACTGTGACCCCGTAATTTCCTCTGGGATCAATAAAGTATCCAGTGAGAGGGAGTGAGTCTCCGAGATTTCACTGTAGCACAACCGTGACTCTCAGCACCCAAAATGTCCCAAGCGGCAGAGCGCTCTAATACCGACACAGGTCCAATACTGATACAGGTCCAATACCGACACAGGTCCATTACCGACACAGGTACATTACCGACACAGGTACATTACCGACACAGGTACATTACCGACACAGGTCCAATACCGACACAGGTACATTACTAATACAGGTCCAAAACCGACACAGGTCCAAAACCGACACAGGTCCAAAACCGACACAGGTCCAATACCGACACAGGTCCAATACCGACACAGGTACATTACTGACACAGGTCCAATACCGACACAGGAACATTATTAATACAGGTCCATTACCGACACAGGTCCAATACCGACACAGGTACGTTACCGACACAGGTACGTTACCGACACAGGTACGTTACCGACACAGGTACGTTACCGACACAGGTACGTTACCGACACAGGTCCAATGCCGTCACAGGTCCAATACCGACACAGGTCTATTACCGACAGAGGTCCAATACCGACACAGGAACATTACTAATACAGGTCCAATACCGACACAGGTACGTTACCGACACAGGTACGTTACCGACACAGGAACATTACCGACACAGGTCCAATACCGACACAGGTCCAATACCGACACAGGAACATTACCGACACAGGAACATTACCGACACAGGAACATTACCGACACAGGAATATTACCGACACAGGTCCAATACCGACACAGGTCCAATACCGACACAGGTACATTACTGACACAGGTCCAATACCGACACAGGAACATTATTAATACAGGTCCATTACCGACACAGGTCCAATACCGACACAGGTACGTTACCGACACAGGTACGTTACCGACACAGGTACGTTACCGACACAGGTACGTTACCGACACAGGTACGTTACCGACACAGGTACGTTACCGACACAGGTACGTTACCGACACAGGTCCAATACCGTCACAGGTCCAATACCGACACAGGTCTATTACCGACAGAGGTCCAATACCGACACAGGAACATTACTAATACAGGTCCAATACCGACACAGGTACGTTACCGACACAGGTACGTTACCGACACAGGTACGTTACCGACACAGGTACGTTACCGACACAGGTACGTTACCTACACAGGTACGTTACCGACACAGGTACGTTACCGACACAGGTCCCATACCGTCACAGGTCCAATACCGTCACAGGTCCAATACCGTCACAGGAACATTACCGACGCAGGTCCAACACCGACGCAGGTCCAACACCGACGCAGGTCCAACACCGACGCAGGTCCAACACCGACGCAGGTCCAACACCGACGCAGGTCCAACACCGACGCAGGTCCAACACCGACGCAGGAACATTACCGACGCAGGAACATTACCGACGCAGGTACATTACCGACGCAGGTACATTACCGACACAGGTCCAATACCGACGCAGGTACATTACCGACGCAGGTACATTACCGACGCAGGTACATTACCGACGCAGGTCCAATACCGACACAGGTCCAAAACCGACACAGGTCCAAAACCGACACAGGTCCAATACCGTCACAGGTCCAATACCGTCACAGGTCCAATACCGTCACAGGTCCAATACCGTCACAGGTCCAATACCGTCACAGGAACATTACCGACACAAGTCCAATACCGACACAGGAACATTACCGACACAAGTCCAATACCGACACAGGAACGTTACCGACACAGGTCCAATACCGACACAGGTCCAATACCGACACAGGTCCAATACCGACACAGGTCCAATACCGTCACAGGTCCAATACCGTCACAGGTCCAATACCGTCACAGGTCCAATACCGTCACAGGAACATTACCGACACAGGTCCAAAACCGACACAGGAACGTTACCGACACAGGTCCAATACCGACACAGGTCCAATACCGACACAGGTCCAATACCGACACAGGAACATTACTGACTCAGGTCCAATACCGACACAGGAACATTACTAATAAAGGTCCAATACCGACATAGGTCCAATACCGACTAAGGTCCATTACTCATACAGGTCCAATACCGACACAGGTCCAATACCGACACAGGTACATTACAGACACAGGTACATTACAGACACAGGTCCAATACCGACACAGGTCCATTACTAATACAGGTCCAATACCGACACAGGTACATTACTGACACAGGTCCAATACCGACACAGGTCCAATACCGACACAGGTACATTACCGACACAGGTCCAATATCGACACAGGTCCAATACCGACACAGGTCCAATACCGACACAGGTCCAATACCAACACAGGTACATTACTGACACAGGTCCAATACCGACACAGGTCCAATACCGACACAGGTCCATTACTAATACAGGTCCAATACCGACACAGGAACATTACTAATACAGGTCCAATACCAACACAGGTACATTACTGACACAGGTCCAATACCGACACAGGAACATTACTGACACAGGTCCAATACCGACACAGGTACATTACTAATACAGGTCCAATACCAACACAGGTACATTACTGACACAGGTCCAATACCGACACAGGTCCATTACTAATACAGGTCCAATACCGACACAGGTCCATTACTAATACAGGTCCAATACCGACGCAGGTCCAATACCGACACAGGTACATTACCGACACAGGTACATTACTGACACAGGTCCAATACTGACACAGGCCCATTACTAATACAGGTCCAATACCGACACAGGTCCATTACTAATACAGGTCCAATACCGACACAGGTCCATTACTAATACAGGTCCAATACCATCACAGGAACATTACTGACACAAGTCCAATACCGACACAGGTACATTACTAATACAGGTCCAATACCGACACAGGAACATTACTGATACAGGTCCAATACCGACACAGGTCCAATACCGACACAGGTACATTACAGACACAGGTACATTACAGACACAGGTACATTACAGACACAGGTCCAATACCGACACAGGTCCATTACTAATACAGGTCCAATACCGACACAGGTACATTACTGACACAGGTCCAATACCGACACAGGTCCAATACCGACACAGGTACATTACTGACACAGGTCCAATATCGACACAGGTCCAATACCGACACAGGTCCAATACCGACACAGGTCCAATACCAACACAGGTACATTACTGACACAGGTCCAATACCGACACAGGTCCAATACCGACACAGGTCCATTACTAATACAGGTCCAATACCGACACAGGAACATTACTAATACAGGTCCAATACCAACACAGGTACATTACTGACACAGGTCCAATACCGACACAGGAACATTACTGACACAGGTCCAATACCGACACAGGTACATTACTAATACAGGTCCAATACCAACACAGGTACATTACTGACACAGGTCCAATACCGACACAGGTCCATTACTAATACAGGTCCAATACCGACACAGGTCCATTACTAATACAGGTCCAATACCGACACAGGAACATTACTAATACAGGTCCAATACCGACACAGGTACATTACTGACACAGGTACATTACTGACACAGGTCCAATACTGACACAGGCCCATTACTAATACAGGTCCAATACCGACACAGGTCCATTACTAATACAGGTCCAATACCATCACAGGAACATTACTGACACAAGTCCAATACCGACACAGGTACATTACTAATACAGGTCCAATACCGACACAGGAACATTACTGATACAGGTCCAATACCGACACAGGTACATCACTAATACAGGTCCAATACCGACACAGGAACATTACTAATACAGGTCCAATACCGACACAGGTCCATTACTAATACAGGTCCAATACCGACGCAGGTCCAATACCGACACAGGTACATTACTGACACAGGTCCAATACTGACACAGGCCCATTACTAATACAGGTCCAATACCGACACAGGTCCATTACTAATACAGGTCCAATACCGACACAGGTCCATTACTAATACAGGTCCAATACCGACACAGGTCCATTACTAATACAGGTCCAATACCGACACAGGAACATTACTAATACAGGTCCAATACCTGGCTTCGCAAGGGGCAGGTCATGCCTCACCAGCCTGATTTGAGTTTTCACCCCTCCAGGAACCAAACCGATGCAGCTAAAGCAGTGGATATGGGTGTGAGGAGAATTGGTCGTGGCTGCACAAGGCAAAGATCGAGTGGAGGGCCAGAGACTTTTTACCCAGTGCAGGATTGGCCAGTATCAGAGGGCATCCTTTTAAGGTGATCGGGAAAAAGTATAGGAGGATGCCAGAGGCAAGTGTTTAAAAAAAACAACACGGAGCGTGGTGGTAGAGGCAGATAACAATAGACAATAGGTGCAGGAGTCGGCCATTCGGCCCTTCGAGCCAGCGCCGCCATTCACTGTGATCATGGCTGATCATCCACAATCAGTACCCCATTCCCGCCTTCTCCCCATATCCCTTGACTCTGCTATCTTTAAGAGCTCTATCTAACTCTTTCTTGAAAACATCCAGAGAATTGGCTTCCACTGCCTTCTGAGGCTCAACTCTCTGGGTAAAAAATTTTTCCTTAACTCTGTTCTAAGTGGCCTACCCCTTATTCTTAAACCGTGGCCTCTGGCTCTGGACTCCCCCCAACATCGGGAACATGTTTCCTGCCTCTAGCATGTCCAATCCCTTAATAATCTTATATATTTCAATCAGATCCCCTCTCATCCTTCAAAATTCCAGTGTGTACAAGCCCAGTCGCTCCAATTAGGGACAATTAGAAGACTCATAGATGGATGAAAGGAAAATGGAAGCTTCTGCGGGAGGGAAGCGTTGGGCTGATCCTGGAGTGGGTTAAGTGGTTGACACAATATTGTGGGCTGAAGGGCCCATGTTGGACTCGGCCATTAAAAACGACTGTTTATTGGTCTCCATAGATGCTGTCTGACCTGCTGAGTTCCTCCAGCTCATGATTTCCAGGATCTGGAGAGTCTCTAGTGTTTACGTTCTATGTACCCAGACACCGCGAAAAGTTTCTGTCTGCCATCCAGACAGACCATTCCACACACTGAGGTTGCAGAAAGAAAATCATGTAGGTAGGATAGTGGCATTACTGGTAGCAGATGAAACAGCCAACTATCGTATCAATCACACTTTTTCTGGAAAACAATCACTGTAATCAATAGCCTGTGACTTCCCTTTAGGAGTTGAGCTTTTGAACCACCTGCATTTTTACAATGTGAACTGAAAATTCGAGGCAGGAGGGGTTACAGCTTGGCGTGTACAGGCCAGATTGAGGCGACGGGACACGGACCGGAGACCGAGGAGCGGGCCAATATGGCTGGGGCGTACTTTGAGAGAATTCGAGGCAGGGCGGCAGGACCCGTGCCCGAGAGTGAAGAACAAGCCGACAATTGACCAATGTGAGAATCAGTCCAGATTGGAAAGCTCGGGTATGGGCTGACTCGAGACGGTGGGGCCCAGACCCGACAGTGCATTGAAGCGACGGGTCCCGGGTCTGACAGTGAGTTTACAAGCTGATGTTTGGTCAGTTTAAGTGCTGGGTCAGATTGCAAAGGTCAGGGTGTCGGGGCCAGAGGCAAGCGACAGGTCGGTGTTCAGTTCAGGACTCAGCAAGGTTTACTCTCTGCACTGATCTGGGGCTGAGGCCTGAAACTAACAAGCTCCTGGATCGACTGTGACAGGCTGTGAACTCACTCTCCTGCACTTTAGTTTATCGTTTGGACGATTTGGTGTTTTTTTTTTGCACATTGGGTGTTTGACAGTCTTTTTCTTTAAAAAAATGGGTTCTACTAGGTTTCTTTGTGGCTGCCTGTGAGGAGACGAATCTCAAGGTTGTATATAGTATAGATTCTTTGATAATAAATATTCTTGGAACTTTGAACAGAGGCTGTTAGTCAGTCAGACATGTTGGACAGGATGCAGAGAATGGAGGGATACGGAGCACGTGTAGGTAGAAGAGGTTCTGATTAATTTGACTTCAGGGTCAGCAGGGACACTGTGGGCTGAAGGGCCATTTCACCTGCTGGTAGTGCAGAGGAAGTGCAGTCAGACAGATGAAGTGAGACGGATTCGAGGATGAAGAGCTCAAGAGTCTGATAACTGGAAGGTAAATGCAAGGGGGTAATGCCGAGGCTTTGTAAAGCACCGACAAGGCCCCGCTGTGAGCAGCTTTTGATCTCTCATCTGAGGAAAGATGTGCTGACGTTGGAGAGGGTTCGAAAGAGGTTCACAAGAATTATTCCGGGATGGAGAGGTTTGTCATACGAAGAGCGCTTGATGGCTCTGGGCCTGTATTCACTGGAACTCAGAAGAGTTCACTGAAATCCATCAAACGTTGAAAGCCCTTGATGTGGAGAGGATGTTTCCAACGGTGGGGGAGTCCATGACCAGAGGACACGTCTCAGACTAGAGGGACGTCCATTTAGAATGGAGATAAGGAGGAATTTCTTCAGTCAGGGAGTGGAGAATCTCTGGAATTTGTTGCCACAGACTCTAGATGCCAAGTTATTGGGTATATTTAAGGCAGAGGTTGATAGGTTCTTGGTTAGTCGGGGCATAAAGGGGTATGGGGGGGGAGAAGGCAGGAGATTGACGCTGAGAGGGAAAATAGATCGGCCATGATGAAATGGCAGAGCAGACTTGATAGACTAAGTGGCCTAATGCTGCTCCTAGATGTTACGGCTTTATAACAGTGGGATGGAAACCGTCCTTGAGACTGGTTCACATGCTGTCAGGATTTGTAGCTTCAGCCTGACTGGGAGGGGTGGGGGAGAGAGAGAAGAGAGAATGACTCAAATGGGTGGATTCCTCAGTATGTCGGCTGCTTTCCCCAGGCAGCTGGAGGTGCAGACGGAGCAGTCGGCAGAGGGAGGCTGGTTTCCGTGATGCGCTCTGTGCCTAAAAACTCTCTGCAGTTTCTTGTAGCCTCAGGAGGAGCAGTTCCTTGGCCAAGCCGTGATACACCAGATAGGATGCTTTCTCCGTCGCACCGATAGATGCGGGGGAGGAGTTGTCTGGGGCATGCCAGATTTCCTTAAAGATTCAAAGTGCGTTCATTATTAAAGCACGTATACAGATTACAGCTGTGAGATTCACCCTCCTGCAGGGAGCTACGAAACAAAGAAACACCAAGGGCCCCATTCAAGTAAGCATCAAACACCCAACGCACAAGAAAAGAACAAAACTGCGCAAACGGCAAAAAGCCAAAAAGCGAGTGAACAACACAGTATTCAGTTTAGTTCATTTCAGCACCCCTGGCCTACAAGCCACAAAGCCTTTCTTCGCAAAACGCATCCCCCCCACCCCCCTCCGTCAGCATCGATCACTCTGATAAAATAGAATAACCAGAACCCATGAACACATGCAACATGAGCCTCAAAACAAGTCTACAGCCTCCCCGGCCAATCCTTGCAACGTGGATCCCAAGACTCCTGCACTTCTCCCCCCGACAGCAGCTAGCAAGAGGGAGAAGAAGACCGGTCGTAAGCAGGCTGACGCCGCCCAACAGCCCGTCCTCATCGACTCCAACCTTGCTCGATGCCCCAATCGGAGAGAAGCAATGGGGCCAATCATGGCCTCGCCACCCCCATCTCCAGGCTTTCAGGACTACACGCCTCATGTTCTGCCCCAAACCTCACTGAACTCCCTCGAAGGCAGCACACCGCCAGATCATTCAATCAGCCATCAAAATGTAAACCGCAAGCTCCAGTCGCACGCAGCTGAGTGGGGAGAAACAGATTTGAAAGAAGAAGCAGTAGTTTCAAGAACTATCTGCAGGATGTTGCCATTGGTCACTTTGAAGTTGAAACGTTCTTAGCATGTTGTGCTTTCGTGGCCGTAGAGTTAAACCTAGCAGCTTCTGGTTTAAGGTGGTTTTACTGCAGTGGGTGACAACTTACTGGTGGTTCATGAAGCACAATACACAACTAGAGACTGTATTAATAACACTGTATTAATAATTTTCTGTGGTAAATTGTGGTAAACTGTCACTTGCAAACAATGAAGAGGCCAGCACAGGCGAGACATGTCGGTGCGATGCAGAGTCGGGGCAAGGTTGAGGCATGTTTCAGACGGAGATGGAGTTGGAGCGGATGTTTTTGAAGAGGATTTGGATTGGTGGAGTTTTGGGGACCATCCACCTTACCCAGGAGCAAGGCTGGATTGATCTGAGCGCCAAGCTAACTTGGAAAGGTCGGGTACAGGCCGGAACGTGGCAGCAGGGTCCAGGCCCAGAGTGTATCGATGCACCGTGGACTATGGAGGACGACCCAGTGTTTTGGTAATTTAAACACCAGCCCCGAGAGACTGAAAGGACAGGGTATCGGGTCCAGAGGCGAAGGTTTGGACAGATTTCAGCGATGTTTACTCCTCTCTCCACGGCACTGAGGCTGCAAGACTGCCCTGGCTGCCCTGGCGTGTCGGCGCGCTCTGCGGCTATCTGCCCTGCTGTGTGACGGACTTCCTCCGGTTGCTCCTGGCTTCTGCTCCATGGACTGAATTTGGTTCGGAATGCTGATTGCTTGCATGACTTGTGTTTATTTTTGCCTCTTTCTTGCACATCAGGTGCTTGCTGGTCTTTTCTTTTTAAAAACGGGTTCTTTCAGGTTTCTTGTTTTGTGGCTGCCTGCAAGCAGACAAATCTCAAGGTTGTATAACTTTGATGACAAGTTGCCGATGGTACGTATAACTAAGGAACTAAGTATCTCCACCGCACTGATATGGACAGTGATGTGTAATCCACCCCACTTCCCAAAAGCAGCGACCAACTCCCTCATTTTGCAGACATTGAGGGAGAGGACATCGGGGTCTTTCTACTTTATTGCATTCATCAGTAAGAGGCAGGACATCAGCGATGCCCAACCTGGGGGTCACTAACCGCCCTTGCTGTGGTCTCAATCCAACATCCACTAATAGGGCCAATGGTGGCCTGATAATTATGAAGAGAAGTTGGGCAGACTTGGGTTGATCACTCTGTCGGCGGGGGCCAGCTGGTGTGCCGAGGATCTGGACTGAGTGCAGACCATGCTGCTGCCTGCCACTCCAAGGCACAGGAGCTGGTGCGTGAAGGCGGCGTGCACTGTAACCGTGTCTGGTTGTCTTGCACGTTACTCTTGCGGCTGCCAAACACTGTTGGACATTGACGATGTGAGATGCCGCAGGCCCGTTTCCCCGTGCGGTGGTGTGACAAGTGGTGTGGGAGCTGCATGGTCTCAGTTGTAGAGAGCACAGGTGTCCCCCGCTTTCCGAACGTTCACTTTACGGCATTCCGCTTTCACGAAAGACCAACATTAGTACCTGTTTTCGTTAACCGAGAGGATTTTCGCTTTTACAGAAAAAGATGCCCACTTTAAACTTGTGTTTACCTGAGAAAGACTACCATGACTGTGAAGCTTTGCACGGGCAGGTGTGTGCGCACGTGTGTACGTGCCGATTTTTTTCTACAAATCAGTTTTGGCTCAATCTTCCCGATTCTGGTAAGTGAAACTACACTGCACATGCATTATTTCTACTTTATATAGGCTGTGCATTTATCATATCATTCCTGCTTTTACTATATGTTCATGTTATTTTAGGTTTTATGTGCTATTTGGTTTGATTTGGTAGGTTATTTTTTGGGTCTGGGAACGCTCAAATATTTTTCCCCATATAAGTTAACGGTAATTGCTTCTTCACTTTACACCATTTCAGTTTATGAACGGTTTCATAGGAATGCTCTGCCTTAGAAGCTGTATCCGTAAATTTCATAGAAAGTAATAACGGAGCATGATCAGAGATAGCTATAATATCATAGTTACAACCGATTACCAATGGAATAAAACAAGAGTCTACAAAAAAATAATCAATTCTTGAATAAGAGTGATAAACCTGTGAGAAAAAAGAAAACTTTTTGTCATTAGGATACCGGAATCTCCAAATATCAAAAACTCCATTGTCAGTCAAAAAAGAGTTAATACAAGTGGCCGACTTATTAGGTAAAGTCTGAATAGATAAAGATTTATCCATCAGAGGATTTAAACAACAATTAAAGTAACAACTTAAGCAACAATTAAACAATTAAAGACTCTGACTTTATAAAATTTATGGAGGAGCAGATCGACTTCTTCTTCTCAACTAATTCTACAGATGATATTTCCTGCGGAACACTTTGGGACACTTTTAAAGCGTATACACGTGGACAGATTATTTCTTATTCTGTTGGTTTGAGGAAACGTATCAAGATGGAAACTCTTTTATTGGTTGATAAAATTAAAGAGATTGATAAGAAATATTCGATTGCTCCTAGTAAGGAGCTTTACAAACAAAGGGTTGAACTTCAAATGGAACATAGTTTGTTACTTACATCCTCAATTGAAAATCAATTAATGAACACTAAATCTGATTTTTATATACATAGTGATAAATCTGGTAAACTGTTAGCTAGTCAATTGAAGAATGCTTTGGTTAAACGTCAAATCACTAAGATTGGTCAGCAGAATGGGAATCTGACAGTTAATCATGATGAGATAAATAAGGCATTTCAAGATTTCTATACCTCCCTGTATCAATCTGAATTTCCTCAAGATTATAATACCATGTCTGATTTTCTTGGAAAATTAAATTTTCCAAGGTTAGCATCTGATGATCTTTTGATATTGGATACTCCTATTACGGATGTAGAAATTAAGGGGGCTATTTCCTCAATGAATTCTGGGAAAGCACCGGGTCCAGATGGTTATACAGTTGAATTTTTTAAATTTTTTTCCGCTACTCTTTCCCCTTGGTTAGGTAAGGTTTTTGAGGAAGCCATTAGATTAGGGAATTTGCCACAATCTTTTTATAGAGCTTCCATTTCTCTAATATTGAAGAAAGATAAAGACCCTACTAACTGTGCTTCTTATAGACCTATATCTTTATTGAATGTAGACTCCAAGATTTTTTCCAAGTTACTGGCATCTAGATTGGAGAAGGTATTACCCAAAATTATTTCAGATGATCAAACTGGCTTTATTAAAAATCATTATTCTTTTTTTAACATTAGGAGATTGTTGAATATTGTTTATAATCTCTCACATGATACTTCAGAATGCATGATTTCATTAGATGCGGAGAAAGCATTTGACAGAGTTGAATGGCCTTACTTATTTAATGTGTTGGAGAAGTTTAATTTTAGTCCGATATTTATATCATGGATTAAATTGATTTATCATATTCCAGTAGCCTCAGTGTTTACCAATAATCAAAGATATCCCTTTTTTCGCCTATTTCGGGGCACTAGACAGGGATGTCCTCTTAGTCCATTACTATTTAACATTGCCTTAGAACCTTTGGCAATTGCCATCAGACAATCACAGGATATTTTGGGTATTAATCGTGAGACAGATATTCATAAGTTATCTTTGTATGCAGATGATTTATTACTATTCATTTCTAACCCGGAGAAATCCATTCCAGCAGTTTTATCATTATTGGCTTGTGGCGACACATTTCCTAGCGTATCCGAACCGACTCACAATTAGATAGCCTACGGGGGTTTGCGAGCACAGAGCTTTGGAGCCTCTGCGCCGTGGGGGGCCGGTTGACAGAGGCTTAAAAGTGAGGCTGAAGTTTTCGAATAAAGTTTTTTCCTTCGACTGCAGTTACCGACTCCGTGTCGTAATTTTAGCGCTGCGTGTAGCATACCGCTACAGGCTCAATTTAGTGAGTTTTCTGGGTATAAGTTAAATCTTAATAAAAGTGAATTGCTTCCATTGAATAAACGGGTCCCAATTTATGGAAATTTACCTTTTAAATTAGTTAATGACTTTTTTACATATTTAGGGATCAAAATCACAAAAAACCATAAAGATTTATTTAGATTTAATTTTTTACCCTTAATTGATCAGATTAAAGGTTTGTTTACTAGGTGGTCACCTTTGTCTTTATCCCTAATAGGTAGGATTAATGCTATTAAGATGGTTATTTTACCTAAGTTTTTATATATTTTTCAAGCGATACCAATTTTTATCCTGAAATCTTATTTTACTAATGTTGACTCTAAAATTTCTTCATATATATGGCAGAATAAAAATCCCAGGTTAGGTAAAACATATTTACAGAAGACAAAAAAGGAAGGCGGGTTAGCATTACCTAATTTCAGATTTTACTATTGGGCAGTTAATATTAGATATTTGTTATGTTGGTTGAAAGATGGTGGTGGATCTTTTGGCCCTTGTTGGGTGAGTTTAGAAACTAAATCGGTATCAGCTTATGCTCTGGGTTCTATTTTAGGGACTTCTCTCCCTTTTGCTCTTTCTAAATTGCCGAAACGAATTGACAACCCGATAGTTAAACATACTTTGCGTATATGGTTTCAATTTCGGAGATTTTTTGGGTTGACTCAATTCGTTTTAAATAGTCCTATTGTATCTAATTGTTTTTTTCACCCTTCCATTATAGATCAAGCTTATTCGGCTTGGAAAACTAAGGGATTACTAAGATTTTCTGATTTATTTTTAGATAATTGTTTCATGTCTTTTGAGCAATTATCCAACAAATATAACTTGCCGAGATTTCATTTTTTTAGATATTTACAGATTAGACATTTTTTAAGTTCTGTACTCTCTACGTTTCCAAATTTTGTGCCTTCAGATACTTTGGAGAGTTTATTTGAACTAGACCCTTTTCAAAAAGGGCTTATTTCAAAACTTTATAATATAATTATGAAGATACGTTCAGAGCCTCTTTATAAGACTAAAAAGGATTGGGAAAGAGAGCTTAGTTTTAGTATTTCTAGTGAGAATTGGGATAGAATTCTTCAATTAGTTAATACATCATCGTTATGTGCCAAATATTCACTAATACAATTTAAGGTCGTACATAGGGCCCATATGTCCAAGGATAAATTAACTCGTTTTTACTCTCATATAAGTCCTATTTGTGATAGATGTCATTCTGAAATTGCGTCTTTAACTCATATGTTTTGGTCGTGTTCATTTTTGGAGAAATATTGGAAAGATATTTTTGATATTATTTCTGCCGTTTTGAATATCGATTTACAACCTCATCCTATTACCGCAATTTTTGGTTTACCAATGTTAGACTCACTGCATTTATCTTCTTCAGCCCGTCGAATGATTGCATTTCTAACTCTATATTGTTGAATTGGAAAGAAATTGATCCTCCCACTGTATTTAATTGGTTCTCTCAAACTATGTTATGTTTAAATTTAGAAAAAATTAGAAGTGGTACTTTTGAGACTCCTATTAAATTTGAAAAGTTATGGAGACCATTTATTCAACATTTTCATATGATGTAATATGACCCTGTGCCAAGTTCATTTGATTTCCCAGCTTTTAGCTTATGTATTTTGAGAGGACCGGAAGTGACGGATTGATGAATACTTATTTTTGTGAGATATTATAAACAGCCCCCTTTTTTTTCTTTCTCCTTCTCTTTTTTTTGTTTCTTTTTTCTTTTTTTATTACTTATTAGTTATAGTTATTAGATTAGATTAGCTAGTTTTGCATTATAAAAATTTTGTTTATTTTTCTTTCTTTTTTCTGTTTTCTTTATATTATACATTATGAAATATTTAGATTTACTATGTCCATACATATATCTTATGGCTTATGTCTTAGTAAACTCATTTATATTGTAACTATTATGTATGTTTTTTTTTCATATGTAATGGAATGTGTATGTTGGTAATTTCTTTAACAATATATCATTTGTATTCTGTCCATATTACTAATACTAATAAAAAGATTTAGAAAGAAAGGAATGCTCTGCCTTCAGATGGGGGGGGGGGGGGGGGAACCTGTACCAGACCTCAAGCCACGGAGAGGAGACGCCAGCAGAGGTATAGCATGGCGACTCAGCTTGATTGGAGGCTGCTTTTTTATTCCCGCAACTGTTTTTTTTTGCTATTTTGAACGTAATGTGTACGTTTAGCACCTTGGCCCCAGAGGAACACTGTTTCGTTTGGCTGTGTCTATGTACGATTGAATGCTAATTAAACTCCACTTTGAATTTGAATTTGGAGCGTTGGAGACTGACAGGTGACCTGATAGAAGTTTATAAAATTACGAGAAGCGTCGATAGGGTGAATGTCAAAAGCTCGAGGGCAAGGCGAGAAGGGGCAAGTTTAAAGGAGACGTGAGGCCATATATACACAGAGAATGGTAGGTGCCTGGGACTTAATGGCAGGGTATGCAGTGGAAGCAATGAACAACAGCGGTGCTTTGGTGCTATTTAGACAGACACATGAACAGGCAGGGAATGGGTGGGGGGGGGGATATATGGATCATGTACAGGCAGATGAGATTAGTTCAAGTTTACATCCTGGTCAGCACAGACACAGTGGGCCGAACGGCCTGCCCCAGGGCTCTGCTGCTACAACAGTCACAACTTAGTGGAACCGGCCCCAGAATAAACGTCCAGAAGCGAAAAGTGCCCTCAGCATGCACAGAAAGCTGCTCCGCTGGGCACAGCGGCTGTTACGGGAGTCTAGGCCTGGCTGGGAAGGCAGTATCCGAGCTCACAGTTGGTCTAAAGGCCTGACAGGCTTCACCCTGACATGGCCAGGGGCAACCCGCCAGGGCTAACTCTCAGTACCAGGCAAGCGAGGAAAAAGAGGAGAGACGAGACAGCAAAGACAAGTTCCAAGGAGACTGCGAATGAGTGAACAAAAAATAGGGAAGTTGCAAAGGGCAAAAGGGAGATAAGGAGAGGGGAGAATAAAGAGAGTGCACGAGCGGGAGATCGATGCAATCACGAAAGAGGCACGCCAGCGGCTGTACACAATTCATGAGGAGTTTGAGGAGATTTGCTACGGTGGAGAACATTCAGTATAGAGGCTCCAATGCACAGGATTGGAAAATCCATCTCAGCCAGCTATATCATCGGCAATGCCATCCCCACCATCAAGAACACCTTCAAAAGGCCATGTCTGGTGGGCACGCATTTTCACATGATTTGGGAGTGTTCCATGGTTCCTCCATTTTGGAGTAAAGTTTTTGATTTGTTGGGGAATTGGTCGGATCCTACACTGCCCTTGTGCCCAGGGCTTTTGTCTCCTGGGTGATAGGACAATGATACCTAATGTAAATGATGACAAATTTACTATTTTAGAGCTGGGTCTCATCACAGCTGCAAGAATTATATCGCAAAACTAGGGGGAAAAAGACAGATGTCCCACTGTGAGGGAATGGACTGAGGAAATGGTTATGATTTAATCTTATGAACACATGTCGGGAAGAATTAACAGCGAGGGAAAAGTGCAAGATGCGTGGGGTCAATTTTGGTTGTATGTTAAGCTCAAATTAGAAGTTTTTTCTGTTTCTTAGTTTTATATGTTTTCCTGTCATGGGATGGCTGTGTAAATATGCTGTATATCTGCTCTATGATATGCTGCACTGCTTTGTAAAATAAGAATAAATAATAATAAAAATTTGAATTACAAAAAAAAGGCAATGCCTCAAGAAAGAGCCTTCCATCGTGAAGGATCCTCACCATGTCCTCTCCTCATTAGCATCATCAGCGAGGAGGTACACAGTAACTGAGAGAAAGCATCTTCCCCTCCGCCATCAGATTTCTGAACTCCACCTCACTATTTTGCCCTCTCTTTGCATATTTATTTACACCTGCACCGCACCGCTGCCACAAAGCATTTCTCGATGTGTGTCAGTGATAATAAACCTGATTCTGACGAGGGAGGGAGGCGTACTTTAAACATCTCACTGCCTCAGTAAAGCAGGCAGCGTAATCAAAGACCCCGCCTGCCCATTCTCTATTCTCCCACCTCCCCTCGGGCAGAAGATTAAAAAAAAGCCTGAAACCACGTACCACCAGGCTCAAGGACAGCTTCTCCCCAACTGGTATAAAACTATAAAATAGCTCCTCGTACAACTCATTCAACTGTTTTACCTTATTCTCCCTCAATGCACTTTGTAAGGAAAGGACAGTATGCAAGACAAATTTTGCTCTCTATTTTGGTGCATGTGACAATTATATACCAATTCCAGGGTGACAAAAAGGAATGGGAGAGGGGGAAGAAAGAGGGCCAGCACAGGAGGCACAGCTGAGAGGGACAGTGTCAAGAGGCTCGGCCAGGGAGAGGCGGGACAGCTGGGGGGAGGGACGGTGTGGGAGGTGCAGCCAGGGAGAAAGGAGTGCAGGACGAACAGGAAGGAGGAGAGAGCACGGAGCGAATGGCATGGGGGAGAGGGAGCGTAGGGCGTTGGGGAAGGAGTCGGGAGAGGGTGAATCTGAGAGCTTCAGGAGGATGGGTCATGGGAGAGGACACTTACCCGACCAGCTGGTCCGAAAGTAGGAAGTTCTGCTGGATGTTCTCCACCAGTGGCCCTTTCATCTCCTCCACTACTTTGAACACCCGCTTGAAGTTATCGAACTGCAGGGAGTCAGACAACCAGCTGTTAGAATATCGGAACTACAACACACACTCTCTTTGTAGACATCCCTCTACCTTGAACTAGCCCCCCCCACCACAGTGACTTTCTTCAACACAGGAACGGCCACACACTGACAGGTGATCAATCCTGGAGTTAGAGGGAGCATCCTAAAGGATGTTGACGAATTTTATAGCAATGGACTGGCCTTTCTGTTCCACACCAGCCTCCTCTGTTGGATCCTGACCCAAAAGTCCTTCGAAAGTCAAGTTCAATTGTCATTCAGTCACACACAGGAATATACCAAATGGGGCTAGGTGCGAACACAATTCCAAAAGTCACACATAACACATATTATGATGGCAGAAAAACATAGTTAGAAAAAAATCAGTGGATAAAAAAGTAGCCCCAGTCCCTGAGTATCATGACCTGTAGACCGATGGTGCCAGGATGTTGTCCTAGAGCCATGTTTCTGCAAGAACAAGCCACAGCAGTGCCTCATTTCACACAATTGCAGCCAGGGACAAATGCAATCCAGCCCATCGTTCCAGGGACAAACACTAGAGGGCAGCACCAACCCGGCAGCGCACAGCCAGCTCGGGCATCTCCATCACGTGACCAGGCAACTCCGAGGCCTCGTCCACACAACCCCTCCGCTGGCGGTCTCACCGGTGAATCGGACTCACCGCATGCTACGTTATCGATGTCTAACAGGGTCTTCAAAAACGTCTACGCCAATCATATCCACCAATTGAGGGATTGCGCACAGCCTGGGGGTTGAAGCAGGCTGCAACAAGTCACTAGTGGGGTGTACCTGACATACATAATGCTCTTGATATCCAGCAGTGCTTTGCGATCGGAAAAAAGGCAAAGGACAAACATTTTTGCTTGGACCCAGAATAAAGCATAAAACTTGCTGCTTACTGCCATTTTATTAAATACATGCAGCCCTGTGCAGAAATCTGAAGCACATTGGGCTGGGGTGCCCAAGACTTTTGCACAGTACTGTAGTAATTTTATGTATTGCACAAGAAAATTTCATGACATACACGAGTGATTCTGATCTGGGTCTCTATTGTGGACTGAGAGTGGGAAGAGGATAGGGAGAAGGGAATCATGGCTGGGAAAAGGGGAAGGGAGAGGGGATGGAGCGGAAAGTACCAGAGAGACATTCTGTAATGATCAATAAACCTATTGCTTGGAATCAAATGACCTTGCCTGGTGTCTCAGGGCTGGGTGTGTCTGCACCCACTGCCCCGGCACTCCCTGTCCGCAACGCTCCACCCTCACCATTCCCAACATCCTTTGCTCCTGCCAAATTGACGAACTTGCTCTCCACTCCTCATTGACAAATACAGTACAGTCTTAGGTACCCTTAGACTTTTGCACAGTACTGTACAAGAGCAAAACAGGAACGTCAAGAGAACAAGACAAGACCAGATGGTCTTCTCAAACCAGACTACAGAAAACAGAAATTCCAGTGATAACACTTTGCCTCTCAAATGGGGTGACACCTGCTGCTGAAGCCAAGAAGCTTCTAAAAAAAAATATATAGACAACCGTAACATAATTATTGGGAAATTCACTGAATAATTGTATAGATGATAATGTAAAAATTTGATCTGTTTCACAACACTCCCCAGGACTGTTTACGCTCAGTGGTTACTTTTATAGAGGTATCCTCTGTACCTAATAAATAATTAGAAATAAAAATTAATTATAAATAATCTCTCCTCTGAGAGATTGTCCATGGCTTTCTGCTGCTGCGGCCCACCCACTTCAAGGTTCGACGTGTTGTGCGTTCAGAGATGCTCTTCTGCACACCACTGTTGTAACCTGTGGTTATTTGAGTTACGGTCACCTCGAACCAGTCTGGCCGTTCTCCTCTGACCTCTCCCATTTCACCCACAGAACCGCTGCTCACTGGAGGTTTGTTGTTTCTCGCACCATTCTCCGTAAACTCTACGGACTGCTGTGCGTGAAAATCCCAGGAGGTCAGCAGTTTGGGACCAACAATCACTCCGCTGTCAACAACCATCAGGCTCTTGAACAACACTGAGCTCATTCCACAACTAATGGACTCCCTTTCAAGGACTCTACATCTCATGTTCTCAATATTATCTACTTATTATATTTTTGTCATCTTCTTTTGCACATTGTTTGTCAGTCTTTATGCGTAGTTTTTCATTGATTCTATTGTATTTTTGTGCTCTACTGTGAGTGCCTGCATGAAAATGAATCTCAGAGAAGTATATGGTGACACATACGAACCTTGATAATAAATTTACTTTGAAAGTTGGCCTTCCTCCAGTTTAAGACCTGTCACCCTATGTTTCAAAGATTCAAAATATACTGACTGACTGCATCACAGCCTGGTATGGAAACACCAATGCTCTTGAACGGAAAATCCAACAAAAAGTAGTGAATACAGCCCAGACCATCACGGGTAAAACTCTGCCCACCACTGAGCACATCTATGTGAAGCATTGTCGCAGGATAGCAGTGTCCACCATCAGAAATCCCCACCACCTAGGCCGTGCTCTCTTCTCGCTGCTGTCATTGGGCAGGAGGAGATACAGGAGCCTCAGGAGTCACACCACCAGGCTCAGGAACAGTTACTACCCCTCAACCATCAGGATCTTGAACCAAAGGAAATAACTTCACTCAACTTCACTTGCCCCATCACTGAAATGTCCCCACAACCTATGGACTCACTCTCAAGGACTCTTCATCTCATGTTCTCGATATTAATTGCTTATTTATTATTATTATTTTCTTTCTTTTTTATTTGCACAATTTGTTGTCTTTTGTAGACTGGTTGAAAGCCCAAGGGTGCAGTCTTTCATTCATTCTGTTGTGGTTATTATTATACGGATTTATTGAGTATGCCTGTAAGAAAGGGTTGTACATGAGACACAATTATACATTTTCTTTGAATTTTGGACTTCATTTCACATTTTTCCACTACTCGAGGAACTCGCCTCCGTTCCCGCTCTGTAGCCTCAACATTCTTTCAATAATACAACACGTTGAAGACGATAAGGGGCATAGAGTGAGTGGGCAGCCAGAGACTTTCTCCTAGGGTGGTAATGTCTAACACAAGGGGGTATAATTTTAAGGCGATTGGAGGAAAGTACAGGGAGGATGTCAGAGGTAGTTCTTACTTTAAAATCATGCAGAGAGTGCTGGCTGGGTGGATCAGGTAAACTGACAACCAAAGTGCCTCGAGCAGGACTTGTTATGAAGCAAAGAATTTAATTTTATCTTTCGTGGAAGGGAAAGCAGACATTAAGCAGTAACTGAAGCTGGTTGATAAACCAGGAACGAGTCGTCTTGGTGCAGGGATGAAGACAGTGCAGCGTGTGAGCCTTTACCTGTCTCCGACAGCTCTTCAAGGTGATGCCTGTTTTGGCGCTGACATCATCCAGGTCCTTCTTGGTCCCTTTTGACAGCTTCTTCCCCAGGACCTCCCGCACAAACGGCTCATCAAATCGATAGTACCTGGCGGAAGAACAGAGAGTCCGTTCACTCGTTTGACTTCAGTCACGCAAAGCACCACAGATACAGCCAGATGTAGAATACAACTCCCACTACACCGTCTCACTATAAATCCCTGAGGCAGGGACACAGACACAGGGCTCCCTCCATACCATCCCATCATCACTCCCTCCACACCATCCCATCACACACTCCTGGGGTCAGACACAGAGTGAATCTCCCTCCACACCGTCCCATCACACACTCCCGGGGTCAGACACAGAGTGAATCTCCCTCCACACCGTCCCATCACACACTCCCGGGGTCAGACACAGAGTGAATCTCCCTCCACACCGTCCCATCACACACTCCCGGGGTCGGACACAGAGTGAAGCTCCCTCTGCGCCGTCCCATCACTCACTCCCAGGGTCAGACACAGAGTGAAGCTCCCTCCACACCATCCCATCACACACTCTTGTGGTCAGACACAGTGGAGCTGTTCTGATTGTGCTGGGAGAAATCAAGGAAAAACTGCTGTATTTAAGGTCATGAGTTACTTGGAATTGGTTTGAAACATCTCTTGAACATTTAAGTGAGCAGCTGGTTTAGCGTGGAAGCTTCGTTTGGAGTTTTTCTGCCAGTTTGAACGGGGTTCGTTGACGGCTGCGAACTGCGTAGCTCCCAGCTGTGGCCGCTGGCAACTCGCCAGGAAGCCGGGTCGCTCCAAAAACTGGACACAAACGCCGTTGTTGCCCCACTGACATCTGGAGAACCTCCTTCCATCTCTATCGTCGTAGCTCACGTTCGGTGTAGGAGCCGAAACATCGTTTGGGACGTCTCGACCTCTCACAGCCTGGAAGTTCTACAGGACTAACGGAGCCTTTCCTGGCATTGGAATTTCTGGCACGGAGCCAGCAAGGTACTGTCAAGTACAAACCTTTCCAGCCAGTTACTCAACTCGCTCCAGGACTTTATAAGCAGCACCACCACCATATCATTCTCGATTCGGACAGAGAAGCAACATGCCGGACCAGTCTACAGGGAGTCACAGGCCTTCGGAGAGTTATGCAAAGGCCCGGACAACACCCTGTTTCGGTCGGTGAAAGTTGAACAAGGGGTGCAATGTATTTTGCGAACTGGAACTACCCTGGAAAAGTGTGTGGAGGCTATGGAGGACTTGTTGGGGAGAGATGGTGTTTTGGCCACTGAAAAAGAGTTTGGGAAGGCAGTGTTTTATCTGAGGAATGATGAGTTGGTGCATCGGGCCCTCAGTAGAGGGATCACAGTGGAGAACATCTTTTTACAGATGAAGCTAGTGACAGCTCCCACACAACGCATCGTCCTCGGTCACGTAAAGCCTTTCATCTCCAACGAGGACCTGCTTCCCGCACTAACACGCTTGGGGCAAGTACGGTCAGAAATAACTGCCATCAGGCACAAATTCAGGAGACGCACCCTCTGTACCATAATCTCTTGCCGGTGACAGGTATTCATGAAACTGGAAAAGGAGGACGAAGTTGAGGGCCGGTTTACTGTCCGGTACAAGGGGGTAGATTATCAGGTGTTGAGCACCCACGGAGCCATGCGTGCGGGGAGGTGGGGCACTTTCAGAGGGACTGTCCTAGCACCCGAAAACCCAGGGAGTCCACTTCGGGAACTAGTGCCCCAGCTATCTCTGCCCCGATCCCATTCCTGCTCCTGCCCCTGACCCTGTCTCTAACCCTGTCCCTGTTCCTACATCTGTTCCAGTCTCTGCTCCTACCCCTGTGGTTCAGGCGGGTGACCCTGAGGCTACGTGCAGGGAGGTTCAGGTGAGGGACGGGGTGGAGCCTGTGCGGAGAAGGAAAGTGAGGAAGAAATCTAAACACATGAAGAAGTCGGCCCCCGAGACCGCAGAGCTCACGCCCATTTGCCCTGAAGTGGAGCGGGAGGCTCGGGGAAGCGCACAGTCGGACGGGGTGATGGAAGCGGAGAGTAACGCTCCATCGGTGAATCCCGCACCTGTGTGCTCCTCCGGCTTGAAGAGGAGAAGGGATTGCTCCCCCAAGAGGGCAGAGAATGTAGATGCGGGGGGGTCCCAGAAAGGGGTGGGGATCCGGGTGGAAGTTGTGTCTTACCCTGAATCCCCAGATGTAGCCACCAGTCCTGTGGTGGGAGGTGTGGTTGTGCATGAAGCTAGTGCTAGGCCTGTTTGCACAACTAAAACAGACCTGGAGCCCTCCACCCAGGAAATAGCAGTAAGCGCCTCCCTGGAGGCAAATGTATTAAGTGGTACAAGCGGAGAGGAGACCAAGCTCTCTCAGTGTCAGCATCAGGCTGCCAGTGAATCCCTTGGACCAGAGCTGCTGGGGTCCCCTTCATGCCTGTCTCCTGGGGAGGGTGATATACCCTGCATGCTGACCCCATCAACTAATGGCCTGCAGGGAGCCCCTGGGGATTTTCCCTCCATCGTCGTAACTGTGGGTAAGACTGATGCGACGGTGGAGCGGGAAGGTATGAGGGAGGTACCCGCTGTGCAGTGTGGGTTGCAAGTGCAGCCACCTTATACACCACATGAGGAGGAAGATGGGGGATCTGTCTGCAGTGAGGGGTTGGAGGGAGATTCTATTGATAGCGAGACAATGGACATCCTCACCCCTCCTGAGAAATCCCCATTGATACCTGTGGAGGAGATCAGAGAGTTTATTCACTCCTCTGTGGGTACAAAGCATCAACCTAAACTAGCCTCGCTTCGCTGGCCTAGCATGCCGAAGCTGGTGAAGTCCCTGAGAGTCATCCTCGGACGGAAGGGGAAGGGGAAGGGGAATGCTGTGTCAGGGAATGACAGACGGTGGCTGAAATCCTTTCTGGATGACCTGGTGAGGGACATCAGGGTGGAAAGCAGCCTCGCTCCTTCGGGAGATGGTGGGTCACAGGGTAGCGATGGTAGCAGTCGGGCCCGGAAAGCGAAGAATATTCTTGGTTTTCTTCGGAAGAGTGCAGCTGAGGGCGCCATCGCTCTCAGTGGGAAGGGTACTGGTGCTGAGGACTAGTGTGCTCCTGACATGAAACTTACCATAGCTAGTTTTAATGTAAACAGTAGCAGGGGCTCTCTCCGCAGATATGGGATGGGAGTTTTCTGCAGGAAACCCATACCACCCCGGGGGACGAGTCCGCTTGGCTCCTGGAGTGGCAGGGCGGGGTCTACATGAGTCACCTTAGCTCCAACTCTAGCAGGGTGGCAATCCTGTTGGCCCCAACCTTTCGGCCAGAAATCATAGGAGTCCAAGATGTTGTGCCCGGCCGGCTGCTCCACCTGGCTGTGCGCCTGGATGGAGTACCGTTGCATTTTATCAACATGTATGCTCCGAGGCGCGGGGTGCTGCAGACGTGCCTATTCTATCAGCTGTCCACCTTGCTGAGTTCCATTGATCCGGGAGACTCATCCTCGGGGGAGACTTCAACAGTACCCTCGAGGTGGAGGACCACTCGGGCCTCCAACGTGACCCAGCATCGGCGAAAAAGTTAAAGGAGCAAGTCGGCTCCTTTGACTTGGTGGACAGCTGGCGGAATCTTCACCCCTACTCTAGTGCCTTCTCCAGAAGATCTAGAGAGGGGGGTTCCCGGATAGACCGCCTATATATCTCTCGGGCTTATGTCTTCCACGTGTCGGCGTCCTCCATACGGCCAGTGTCGTGCTCGGATCATCACCTTGTGTGGATGGAATTTACTCCTCTGCACCCTCGGGTGGGATCCGGGTATTGGCACTTTAACAACCGGCTGCTGGAGGACAGCCGATTCCAGGATTCATTCCGAGCGTTCTGGGCCACCTGGAGAGAGAGACGGAGAGAGTTTAGTTCCCTACGGCTGTGGTGGGATGTGGGCAAGGCCCACATCCGGTTTTTATGTCGGGAGTACACTAGAGGGTTGACAAAGAGGCGGGGCTCTGAGATTGAGCGGCTTGAGAGAGTGTTGCTTGACCTAGAGTCCCGTCTTGGTCCGAACGGTGGAGACCATCAAATGTGGCAGGAATACCAGGAGAAGAAGGACACACTAAGGAATCTGCAGCTTCAGCAGTCCCAAGGTGCATACGTGAGGTCGCGGACCCAAATGCTGCAAGATTTGGACCGCGGCTCACCCTTCTTCAACTCGTTGGAGAAATGGCGGGGAGTTCAAAAGCAGCTGATGGAGCTACTGGCTGCTGATGGCTCCTCCACCACGGATCCTGACGTAATTTTCAAAGAAGTCCGTACTTTCTATCGGTCCTTATTCTCACCAGATCCGTCAAATGCAGTGCGTGCAGTGAGGTCTGGGAAGATTTGCCAAAGGTCAGCCCAGAGGACGCAGCACATCTGGACGCTCCCCTGACTCGGGAGGAGCTGTCTACTGCCCTTTGGCAACTCCGGAGGGGTAAGTCTCCTGGCTTAGATGGTCTGAGTGTGGAGTTTTATCAGGCTTTTTGAGATGTCCTCAGGATTGATTACAGCCTTGTTCTAGGGGAGAGCCTAGCCACCAGGGAAATGCCCCTCTCATGGCAGAGAGCTGTTGTGGTCCTACTGCCCAAGAAGGGATACCTCCGCCTGCTAAAGAACTGGCGCCCGGTCTCCCTCTTGTGCGCGGACTACAAGATCTTCGCCGGGGCATTGGCCAACCGTCTTGGTTCAGTACTGAGACAGGTGATTCATCTTGACCAATCTTACACGGTCCCGGGCCACTCCATCCAGGACAATGTCCACCTAGTATGGGACCTGATCCACCTGCAGCAGGAGACTGGGTCCTGGGCAGCGTTTCTTTCTCTTGGCCAGGAGAAGGCGTTTGACCAGGTAGACCAGTTTCCTGGTGGGCACTCTGCAGGCCTTTGGGCTTGGACCACATTTTGTGGCCCGAGTTCGGCTCCTATACTCTGCTGCAGAGTGCCTTGTTAAGAATGGATCACTGGCAGCGCCCATTCCCTTCAGGAGAGGAGTACTTCAGGGGAGTCCCATGTCCGGTCAATTGTACGCGATCTGTGTCAAGCCATTCCTGAGCCTTCTTCAGCGAAGACTGACGGGTCTGGTTCTGCGTGAGCCACACATGCAGGTCGTCCTCTCGGCCTACGCCGACGACGTACTCCTCATGTTGACAGATCCCAATGGCCTGCTGAGGATGCGCGAGTGCCAAGAAGTTTTCTCAGCGGCATCCTCCGCTAGGATCAACTGGGCAAAATGTTCCGGACTCTTAGTGGGTCTGTGGCAGGTGGACTCCCTGCCGGAGGAGATGAGAGCTTTTGAGTGGAGCACTAGACATCTCCTCTATCTGGGAGTCTACCTGAGTCCTTCTGGGGAGACCTGGCTGGCAAACTGGCAGGACCTGGAGACGAAAGTCATGGCCCAACTGGGGCACTGGTCAGGCCTTCTCAGAGTGCTTTCCTATCGAGGCAGGGTGGTGGTGTTACGAATGATGAGCAACTCTGATGGGCAGAAGGGTACAGAATCTCCAATGCCCCCCTCCCCCTTTTGGAGAATCGCAAATTGCTACTATTCCAATGCTGTTATCAAGGGGGATGAGAAAGACACAGGATAACGGCAAAGGCAGTTGTTATTGACAACGCTCATGAAAAATTAAAGTGAGAGAGGCCCACAGGTTGGAATGTCTCCTATTGACAAAGGGAGCGATTACTGCTATTGTCTCTTGAAGAAGGAATTGTGTATTGAGTACTGTTCTATTCATTGAAACCCCTCAGGGGGCAACCAGAGTGGTCTGGTTGAGGGATTGCATCACCCAACCTGATTGACACCTGAGACCCCATTAAAAGTAGGGGTTAAAAGTAGGGTCTGGGGAACACCCCTCAGATACACCAGGAGAGACACTACAAGACCGGTGGGGGCTTGTGTGTGTGTCCACCCTTGCCTGGGTGACGAGTCCCCCATGGAACGGTCTAGCTAAAGGATGGAGACGGATCAAGATCGTAAAAGGAAAATCAGCAAGTTATTCTCTCTCTCTCTCTCCAACAATTGCAACACCGTGAACAACAACTACTGCAGCCTGTATGAACTGAACTGAACTTTGTATTTCCATTGGACAATTCATTATCCCCTAGACAACAACAGAGCTTATTTCTTATTGATTATTATTATACCCACACTTTTAGGTTTAGTATTGATGACGTAGATTATCTGTACATTTGCATTGATATTATTTTTGTGTATTTTTACTAATAAATACTGTTAAAAATAGTATCATCAGACTTCAACAGATACTCCTATCTTTGCTGGTAAGATACCCAGTTACGAGGTTCATAACAGTGGTCATAAACCAGCTGATGGCCTCCATGTTGTGGTCACCTTGGCCCCTCCTGCCCCGTTTGTTGCAAGAATGCAGAGGAAGTTAGTGGACTTCATCTGGGGTAACAGGAAACACTGGGTCTCTGCAGCGATCTTGAGTCTCCCAGTGGGAGAGGGCTGGTGTGCGTCCGAACGCAACTGACGGCTCTCCGCCTCAGGACTCTGCAGAGATTCCTGGACGCCGAGCACCCTCCCAGGTGGCACGTGTCGGCGACTTTCTTCCTCCGGAGGGGCTGTTGTCTTCATGAAGACATGTGGCTACCACCAGCAGGCATCAGCCATACTGCTTTGCGGAGTCTGCCCGGCTTCTATCAGGACCTACTGAGAGTCTGGAACATGGTCGCCTCAGGCCGGGAATCCCCTCCTCAGGCGGAGGGCGGGGTCCTGGCCAACCCTTCCCCTACCTCAGTGGATGTCGGTGCGGCACAGGTGTGTGGACCGACTCAGGCTGAGCTGCTGCTTGGGCCCAGACCCCGCAATCTTCTCCGGGAGCCATGTCCACACAACTTGAGCCGTCTCTCATCGATACCCACAGTCCCATTCAGGGATGCAAGTAGGAGGTATTTGTATGGGCTGCTCCACACCCTCCACTTCCTTGCCCTTGTCCACCGTCCCGACACGCCATGGTGGTCGGTCTTTCCACCCGGAGGTGAGGAGGGTCCCCACTGGAAGTCCCTTTACAAGAGGGTTCTTCCCATGCACCTGGGGGATCTCCACTGGAGGGTGCTGCATAGAGCGGTGCCCTGCAATAAGTTCTTTAGTTTGTACACGGATCTCCCACCCGCATGCCACTTCTGCGGGCTGGAGGAGACCGTGTACCACAATTACATGGAGTGTGTGAGGCTGCAACCCCTTTTTGCATATTTACGTGGGCTGCTTCTCGCCTTCTGGCTACATTTTAGCCCCACCCTATTTGTATATGGTCATCCAGTAAGGAGGGGAGCATGGAGGGATGAGGATGTCCTTGTAAACTTGCTCCTGGGGCTGGCAAAATCCGCCATTCAGGGCTCTTGGAAACGGGTGGCGGGAGGATCTCCCCAGGCAGACTGCCTGGCAATGTTTAGGGGGTATGTTCGTGCCCAGGTAAATATTGAAAAAGAACACACGCAGTCCACGACGACCTTAGAGGAGTTTCGAGACCGTTGGGCTCCGCGGGGTGTAAATGTCATCGTGGATAGAGAAGGCAACATTCTGGTGTAATGTCTATTGTCTATTTGTAGTGAAGTAATTGTGTTTGCCACTGTTTTGTATATATTGTATAGCACCGATATGTGTAATAAAGGATTTTGTAAAAAAAGGGTCAAACACAAAGTGAAGCTCCCTCCACACCGTCCCATCACTCACTCCCGGGGTCAGACACAGAGTGAATCTCCCTCCACACCGTCCCATCACACACTCCTGGGGTCAGACACAGAGTGACCCTCCCTCTACACCATCACATCACCCACTCCCGGGGTCAGACACAGAGTGAATCTCCCTCTACACCGTCCCATCACACACTCCCGGGATCAGACACAGAGTGAATCTCCCTCCACAACGTCCCATCACACACTCCCGGGGTCAGACACAGAGTGAAGCTCCCTCCACACCGTCCCATCACACACTCCCGGGGTCAGACACAGAGTGAAACTCCCTCCACACCGTCCCATCACACACTCCTGGGGTCAGACAGAGAGTGAACCTCCCTCCACACCGTCCCATCACACACTCCCGGGGTCAGACACAGAATGAAGCTCCCTCCACACCGTCCCATCACACACTCCCGGGGTCAGACACAGAGTGACCCTCCCTCCACACCGTCCCATCACACACTCCTGGGGTCAGACACAGAGTGAAGCTCCCTCCACACCGTCCCATCACCCACTCCCGGGGTCAGACACAGAGTGAAGCTCCCTCCACACCGTCCCATCACACACTCCTGGGGTCAGACACAGAGTGAAGCACCCTCCACACCGTCCCATCACACACTCCCGGGGTCAGACACAGAGTGAAGCTCCCTCCACACCGTCCCATCACACACTCCTGGGGTCAGACACAGAGTGAAGCACCCTCCACACCATCCCATCACACACTCCCGGGGTCAGACAGAGTGAAGCTCCCCCCCACACCGTCCCATCACACGCTCCCGGGGTCAGACACAGAGTGAAGCTCCCTCTACACCGTCCCATCACACAATCCCGGGGTCAGACACGGAGTGAATCACCCTCCAGACCGTCCCATCACACACTCCCGGGATCAGACACGGAGTGAAGCTCCCTCCGCATCATCCCATCAGACACACTTCCAGGCAGTTTACTGAACCAGTTAGTTCCAGTTGCTGATCCAGGGCTCCGATTATTTTTTCTGGATTTAATTTCCCGTATTACCAAGGCTTACTTCTCAATCAGCATGGACTGCATCTGCGGGGGTATCTGGAAGAGCAGCTGGTTGATCAGTTTCGGGGGGCTGTGCAGGAGCCGCTCCAGCATCTGGAAGGTGCGGTAGTGGTCCATGGTGTCACTTTCCAGCACGTCCGAGGATGCACCGGTCTGCTCCAGGATCCCACTTTCTATCCGGATTGCCACCGCATCGCTGACTGCGGGAAGAAGAGGCACAATGTCAGGTTAGGTGGAATGTAGGTAGGGGCGGCCATAGATCTCATCTTAGTGGGGAACAACCGCTATGCAGGACAGGCTCAGAGGCGGCCATCGTTCCAGAATCACTCTGATAAAGGGGAACAGTACCAGACAGAGTCCACAAGCAACGAGGGCTTAGAAAGTTCTGCTTCCCTTTTTCAAAATAGAGACAGATGCCTGAATCTGGATCAACGGCCCTGTGGGAACCCAACAGGTCAGGCAGTGCCTGGGGAGGAAAATGGTCACTTTTGGGCCATGACCCTTCAAATGGACTGGAAAGAAAGTGGTGGGGAGGTGGGGGGGGGGGGGGAGGAAGGTAGTGCCATGTACCATTCACAGCTAAGTCTTTTTATATACAGTATCAGATGACAACAGACTTAAGAGTGGATCAAATTATATGCACATCAAATTATATGCACATATGCAGTCCCCGGGTATGAGTTCCATCTTTAAGTCGGATTTGTACGCAAGTCGGAACAAGTACATCTGGTATTACTTAGTATTATCTGGCATGAGAGTAGTCTGTCACTGGATCGCACTTTGGAACTTGTGTTCTCCAGCCTGGCACTGATCTCACTGCGCCACCAGCCAACGAGAACAGGCGGGTCTGGGTCAGGGTGAATCTCGCTAAGAAAAATTTAAGCCAAATACAAGTTACACACTCAACACAGTGTCAACAGCAACAACTTAAAATGGCAGACGGCGTTCTCCTTCCTCAGTTCGTAAGTACGAGTTGTCCATAAGTCGGAAGTTCGCAACTCGGGGACTACCTGTATATTACTTACAAGGGAAAGTCTACCTCCGTATATTAAGTTGTTGGTAGGTAACCATATAACAATTACAGCATGGAAACAGGCCATCTCGGCCCTTCTAGTCCGTGCTGAACGCTTACCCTCACCTAGTCCCACCAGCCTGCACTCAGCCCATAACCCTCCATTCCTTTCCTGTCCATATACCTATCCAATTTTACTTTAAATGACAATATCGAACCTGCCACTACCACTTCTGGAAGCTCGTTCCACACAGCTACCACTCTCTAAGTAATGAAGTTCCCCTTCGTGTTACCCCTAAACTTTTGCCCCCAACTCTCAACTCATGTCCTCTTGTTTGAATCTCCCCTTTTCTCAATGGAAAAAGCCTATCCACGTCAACTCTATCTATCCCCCTCATAATTTTAAATACCTCTATCAAGTCCCCCCTCAACCTTCTACACTCCAAAGAATAAAGACCTAACTTGTTCAACTTTTCCCTGTAACTTAGGTGCTGAAACCCAGGTAACATTCTAGTAAATATCCTCTGTACTCTCTCTATTTTGTTGACATCTTTCCTATAATTCGGTGACCAGGTAGCTTCAATCTTTCAGCTCAAAACAGATTGTTTTTTTTTAAGAGTAGAGTCCAGTAGTTCATTTCTTATCCGCATCTGTCTTAAATGAGTTGCATTTGTCTTTAATTAGTCCATTTGTCTTTTGAGGTTTCCTCCCCCCAACAGCCACGTCCTGTCTTTCGGCTGTTGTCAAAACACTCCCTGCTATAAAAGACACACACACACAAACTATAAAACACACGCCTCTTTCTTGTAAGCCTTTCATCGAAGCACTTCAACAAACCAGCTAAGCACTCTGGGATCACACAGGTTCCATTTTGTCACACTACATTTTACAGAAGTTTAAAATTCATGAAGACTTCAGGGTTACAGATATATTTCCACAATATCCAGTGTAAAAATGTGGAGAGTCCACTCTGCTTCTCCTTTCCAGTCAAGAGCAAGAGTTTCAACCCAAAACTTCTACTGCCATTTCTCTCCGCCGATCCTTCCTGACCCGCTGAGTTCCTCCAGCATTTGTGTTGTCCTTTCACAGTACATCAGCGTCACTCAGGAATAATAAGTGTAACCCTCTCACCGTAGGCTCCTAATCACAAGACAAAGGAGCAGAAGCAGGCCATTCGGCCATCGAGTCTGCTCCGCCACTCCACCATGCGCTAAACTATTCTCCCGTCTAGTTTAATTTCCGGCTCTTCTCCCTTGATACCCTGGCTAATTAGATACCTGTCAATCTCCTCCTTAAAAACCCTCAATGATTGGGCCTCCACAGCTGTATGTGGCAACGAATTCCATAAATCCACGACCCTCTGGCTAAAAAAAATTTCTCCTCATCTCCGTTTTAAATGCATACCCTCTAATTCTAAGACTGTGACCTCTTGTCCTGGACTCACCCACCAAGGGAAACAGCCTTTCCACATCTACTCTGTCCAACCCTTTCAACATTAGAAATGTTTCTATGAGATGCCCTCTCATTCTTCTATACTCTAATGAATACAATCCAAGAGCTGACAAACACTCCTCATATGTTAGCCCCTGCATTCCAGGAATCATCCTCGTGAATCTTCTCTGCTCTCCAATATTAGCACATCCTTTCTAAGATAGGGGGCCCAAAACTGCACACAGTATTCCAAATGGGGTCTCAGCAGTGCCCCATAGAGCCTCATCAACACCTCCGTACTCTCACACACTATTCCTCTGGAAATGAATGCCAACACAGCTTTTGCTTTCCTTTCTGCCGATCCAACCTGGTGGTTAACCTTTAGGGTATCCTGCGCTAGGACCCCCAAGTCCCTTTGCACTTCTGATTTTTGAATTTTCTCCCCATCTAAATAATAGAAATGAATTAGCTATTACTGTGAACCCAACCTAGCACCAACACTGCTCTACAACGCATGGAGAATAACGATGAGGAGGCCATTTCCGATAAATCAACACGTCTAGGGTAAAATTTGATTTGGGTGAACACAACACATAAAAGTTTGAACGTTTTTTTAAGGAAAAATTAGGCCATCAGTTCTCTGAACGCTCACACACTCATGCAAATTTACTGTTCACCAGGAAACAAAAATTTAACCCACACCAGTACAAATTGAAATTGAAATTGTACTGTCAAAATATTTTAAACTATAGCAAGCAAAATAAAGAAAAGTGCCCATTACACATATCTTAACCTAAAATGTGCACATAATCATCGGAGCTCATTGTCGTGTAGTCAACCCGGTGTGCTTCACTTCACTTACTCACAGTACCAAACAATTCTGCCTGAGAATACAGTCCAGGCGAAACATAAATAAATATCCACGCCATTTCCAAGGGCAAAGCATCAAACATTCTCCAAGGTCATGTGAGAGCTAGCTAATTACAAGTTATCTGTACTGTTATGAATGTACCACAGCTCTGAGAGGCCGAAGGGTGCGGGGTAGCCCCCTCCTTTGTGAGAATCGCAAGATCACTGTTGGGTTGAGTCAGGGGGCCCAGGAAATGAGAGAGAGCCGTGCAGAATGTCTCATTTCCCCGGCGATGTAAAGCTACGGGACATGGCCATTGTCTCCGGAAGGCGAATTTGTGGATTGGAGACTATGCTACGTGAACGCCCTCAGGCAAAGTGGGCTGGTTGAGGGAGGGATTGCATCACCCCCAACCTGATTGACATCTGTGACCCTGCGAGTCAGGATAAAAGAGGGTCTGTAGGAACAGCCCCTCAGACGCATCAGAAGAAACACTAGCACTCCCGTGATCGCGGGACGCCATTTGAAGGAGGTCACTTGCGTTCAGTTCCGTTGCCTGGAACTGGTGGCTTGTAACATGGAAAACGGCTTTTAGCTAACAACGGGGAAACCAACTCCCCGACTCAACGGATTGACTTCATAAAAGACCTGGGCAAGTTTAAACCATCTCTCTCTTAAACCCAAAAAGCTGCAGCTTGAACGAACTAAGAGTGACTTTTGTATTTCCATCGGACAATACATTATCCCCCAGACAACGATAGAGCTGTTTCTTCTTGATTCTTATTATACCCACGCTTTTAGATTCAGTATTGATGACGTATATTACCTGTATGTTTGCATTAATCTTATGTTTGTGCCCCTTTATCAATAAATACTTTTAAAAATAGTACCATCAGACTTCAACGGACCTCTCTATCTTTGCTGGTCAGTGACCCAGTTACGGGGTTTCGTAACAGTACGTTCTTCATGTCCACAGGAGGATTTTCTGACAGCAGTATCTGTCCTTCCAAATGGGTTCTGTGAGCGTTGCTTCATGTTCTTCACTCGTGTCTGTCGCCTGTCTCCATTCTTTCATCTCTCTCTCCTTTCCCCTCTCCCTAGAAAACGGCTACCCTCAATCCCACTACAATGGTCCGGGGCATCTTTCTAGCCAAATATTAACAAGGCAAATCATACTGGCTGATTCAATAAGCCTAACTTATCAATCAACTGGATTATTCATTTGTGTACAGTCGGTCCTCCTTATCCGCAGATTCCACATGCGCGGATTCAACCAACTGCAGATCGGGAAAACCTGGAAGTTCTCTCTCCAGCACTCGTTGTTAGAGCACGTACAGACATTTTTTTCTCGTCATTATTCCCTAAACAATACAGTATAACAACTATTTACATCGCATTTACATTTTATTAGGTATTATAAGCAATCTAGATATGATTTAAAAGTACAGGCAGTCCCCAGGTTATGAACAAGTTCTGTTCCTGAGTCCGTCTTTAAGTCGGATTTGAAGTCGGAACAGGTACATCTGGTATTATTTAGCGTCAGTTAGTCAAATGTTTGTCTTAGTATATAGTATATATTTTACCTTTCTAAACATATAAAACACTTAAGAAACGTATGTATTTCAATAATTAAACCCCTGCATTGCTTAGTAATAATTGTAGCTTTCATCAGGGCAGGGCCTTTCACATGCTCCATTAAAATTGTTCCGATCGTTGACCGACGTAGCCTAACACTTTTCCAGTGACCGATGGTGTTTCACCTCTTTCCAATCGCGTTATTACTTCCACTTTATTTTCAATCGTGATCGTGATTATTTTCATGAACATAAACACTGAGGATTCAGAGCTCCAGGTCCTAATGTCCATTGCTCTGAGACAGGTTAAATAAGGTCCGGGGTTCCGCTGGGTCCTAAAGTCCACCGCACTGAGACAGGTTAAATAAGGTCCGGGGTTCCGCTGGGTCCTAAAGTCCACTGCACTGAGACAGGTTAAATAAGGTCCGGGGTTCCGCTGGGTCCTAATGTCCACTGCACTGAGACGGGTTAAATAAGGTCCGGGGTTCCGCTGGGTCCTAATGTCCACCGCACTGAGACGGGTTAAATAAGGTCCAGGGTTCCGCTGGGTCCTAATGTCCACTGCACTGAGACAGGTTAAATCAGGTCCGGGGTTCCACCAGGTCCTAATGTCCACCGCACTGAGACAGGTTAAATAAGGTCCGGGGTTCCGCTGGGTCCTAAAGTCCACCACACTGAAACAGGTTAAATAAGGGACTTCAGCATCCACGTTTTTTGGTATCCGCGGGGGGGGGGGGGGGTCCTGGAACCAAACCCTCGCAGATAAGGAGGGCCGACTGTAATGTAATTAAAGAAACACATAGCATTTTGTGAAAATCTGCAGAAAGTGAAATACCCAATCGCATACCTGACTCAATAAAATAAAGTGCGGTCTTAAACCAGGGTATTTCATGAGTAACACCAACGCCTGGGAATGGATGCTGCCCAGTCCGTCACGGACGTACCCCTCAATGAGCACATCTACAAGTACAGCTGCCACAGGAAAGCAGCATTCATCATGAAGGGCAACACCACCATTCAGGCCACGTTCCCATCTCGCTGTTGCCATCGGGCAGGAGGTACCACACCACCAGGGTCAGGAACGGTTATTACCACTGCTCCACTGTAAGCTGGGAAGCCGCACAGTGACTGAAATGCTCCCATGCACACAGACTCTGTTGCCCCGCAGCAGGGCATTTCTTTAATAGAATGCTTTATTAAAGTGCCGCACAGTTATCAGGCCGTGTCAAAACTCCTGCTCAGAGCACAGGCTGGTCCGCCCAGCCGTAAAAACAGAATTAGAGAACAGAATCGTTGGTTGTCACCCTACAATGTTACCGGTGTGGCAACTTCAATTACCGCGACTCTGAACTCATTCTACCACCACTTTCAAAGACATTTTTCAACTCATGTTCTCAGTATTATTTTGTTTTTTAAAAAATGTGTCTTCTTTTGCACGTTGATTGTTTTGTTCGTAATTGTCTGGTTATGTAGAGTTTTTCATAAACTCTGTAGTATTTCATTTTTCCTGTAAATGCCTGTAAGAAAATAAATCCCATGGCAGCATGTACGTTGCTCGACAATAAATCTACTTTGAACTTTGGATCTCTGGAGCCCTGCTCCTTACGTCAGTGTGCCTCCCCACTCCTACACAGTGAATTATGAACTACATCAACACTTGACACTTCTCTCCAGTGAATGATGTTCTGTGTACGCATTATTAACTCTACACAGTATTATAGACTCATCGGGGAGCTCTAAAACCTGGCTTCACGAGGAACGGTGAAGAAAGCTGTCTGATACTACAGGACTGAGATCCGCTGGGAAACTGGGCGAAGGGACGGCAGATGGAATTCAATCCAGACAAGTGCAAAGTGATGCATTTTGGGAAGATAAGACAGGCCAGGACTTAACAGGTGGGTGGGAGAGGTCAAGGGCTGGAGAAGAATGAATATGAAAGGAGAGGAGAGCAGCCCTTGACCTTTCCCACTCACCTGGCTTCACCTATCACCTTCCAGCTCACCTCGTTCCCCTATCTCCCTGCCCTGCCTTTTAATTCAGACACCTCGCCCCTTCTCTCTCAGTTCAAAAGGGAGGCCTTGGCCAGAAGCGTTGACTGCTCACTCTTTTCGTGGATGCTGCCCGACCTGCTGAGTTTGTGCTTGTGTGTTGCTCTCCGGATTTCCAGTATCTGCAGATTTTCTAGCGTGATTTTCACAAGAGCAGAATTAAGCCATTTGGCCCACCGAGTCTGGTCCGCCATTCCGTGACGGCTGATTTATCGTCCCTTTCAACCCCATTCCCCAGCCTTCTCCCCGGAACCTTTGACACCCTGACTAATCAGGAACCCCTCAACCTCCACTTTAAGTATACCCAATGATATGCTTGCCTTCATCCGACAGAGGTCATTGAGTAAGAGAATTGGGACATCGTGACGCTGGTGGGAGCACGTCTGAAACACCGAGTGCCTTCTGATCGGCATAGGACAGGCATGATCAAGCTGGAGAGCGTGCAGAAAAGTTTCACTAGATGTTGCCAGAACTCATGGGCTCAGTGATGACTGGATAGGCTGGGACTTAGGGTGAAGGAACCGTGGAGGGATGACGTCCACCAGCCAGGTCATGCCCTCTTCTCATTGCTACCATCAGGAAGGAGGTACAGGAGCCTAAAGGCACACACTCAATGACTCAGAAACAACTTCTTCCCCTCTGCCATCCAATTCCTAAACTTAAAGTGAAGGAACCGTCGAGGGGTACCTGGAGTTTTGTATTCAGTTTTGATCTCCAAATTTGAGGAAGGCCATTCTTGCTATTGAGGGAGTGCAGCGTTAGTTCACGAGGTTAATTCCCGGGATGGCGGGACTGTCATATGTTGACAGATTGGAGTGACTGGGCATGTATATACTGGAATTTAGAAGGTTGAGAGGGGAGCAGCATTAGGCCATTTAGTCTATCAAGTCTGCTCCGCCATTTCAGCATGGCCGATCTATTTTCCCTCTCAGCACCAATCTCCTGCCTTCTCCCCCCCCATACCCCTTTATGCCCTGACTAACCAAAAACCTATCAACCTCTGCCTTAAATATACCCAATAACTTGGCATCTAGAGTCTGTGGCAACAAATTCCAGAGATTCTCCACTCCCTGGCTGAAGAAATTCCTCCTCATCTCCATTCTAAACGGACGTCCCTCTAGTCTGAGACGTGTCCTCTGGTCATGGACTCCCCCACTGTTGGAAACATCCTCTCCACATCAAGGGCTTTCAACGTTTGATGGATTTCAGTGAACTCTTCTGAATTCCAGTGAATACAGGCCCAGAGCCATCAAGCGCTCTTCATATGACAAACCTCTCCATCCCGGAATAATTCTTGTGAACCTCTTTCGAACCCTCTCCAACGTCAGCACATCCTTCCTCAGATGAGAGATCAAAAGCTGCTCACAGGCCTTGTCGGTGCTTTACAAAGCCTCGGCATTACCCCCTTGCATTTACCTTCCAGTTATCAGACTCTTGAGCTCTTCATCCTCGAATCCGTCTCACTTCATCTGTCTGACTGCACTTCCTCTGCACTACCAGCAGGTGAAATGGCCCTTCAGCCCACAGTGTCCCTGCTGACCCTGAAGTCAAATTAATCAGAACCTCTTCTACCTACACGTGCTCCGTATCCCTCCATTCTCTGCATCCTGTCCAACATGTCTGACTGACTAACAGCCTCTGTTCAAAGTTCCAAGAATATTTATTATCAGAGAAACTATACTATATACAACCTTGAGATTCGTCACAGGCAGCCACAAAGAAACCTAGTAGAACCCATTTTTTTAAAGAAAAAGACTGTCAAACACCCAATGTGCAAAAAAAAAACACCAAATCGTCCAAACGATAAACTAAAGTGCAGGAGAGTGAGTTCACAGCCTGTCACAGTCGATCCAGGAGCTTGTTAGTTTCAGGCCTCAGCCCCAGATCAGTGCAGAGAGTAAACCTTGCCGAGTCCTGAACTGAACACCGACCTGTCGCTTGCCTCTGGCCCCGACACCCTGACCTTTGCAATCTGACCCAGCACTTAAACTGACCAAACATCAGCCTGTAAACTCGCTGTCGGACCCGGGACCTGTCGCTTCAATGCACTGTCGGGTCTGGGCCCCACCGTCTCGAGTCAGCCCATACCCGAGCTTTCCAATCTGGACTGATTCTCACATTGGTCAATTGTCGGCTTGTTCTTCACTCTCGGGCACGGGTCCTGCCGCCCTGCCTCGAATTCTCTCAAAGTACGCCCCAGCCATATTGGCCCGCTCCTCGGTCTCCGGTCCGTGTCCCGTTGCCTCAATCTGGCCTGTACACGCCAAGCTGTAACCCCTCCTGCCTCGAATTCTCTCAAAGTACGCCCCAGCCATATTGGCCCGCTCCTTGGTCTCCGGTCCGTGTCCCGTCGCCTCAATCTGGCCTGTACATGCCAAGCAGTAACCCCTCCTGCCTCAAATTCTCTCAAAGTACGCCCCAGCCATATTGGCCCGCTCCTCGGTCTCCGGTCCGTGTCCCGTCGCCTCAATCTGGCCTGTACACGCCAAGCTGTAACCCCTCCTGCCTCGAATTTTCAGTTCACATCGTAAAAATGCAGGTGGTTCAAAAGCTCAACTCCTAAAGGAAAGTCACAGGCTATTGATTACAGTGATTGTTTTCCAGAAAAAGTGTGATTGATACGATAGTTGGCTGTTTCATCTGTTACCAGTAATGCCACTATCCTACCTACATGATTTTCTTTCTGCAACCTCAGTGTGTGGAATGGTCTGTCTGGATGGCAGACAGAAACTTTTCACAGTGTCTGGGTACATAGAACGTAAACACTAGAGACTCTCCAGATCCTGGAAATCTTGAGCTGGAGGAACTCAGCAGGTCAGACAGCATCTATGGAGAGCAATAAACAGTCGTTTTTAATGGCCGAGTCCAACATGGGCCCTTCAGCCCACAATATTGTGTCAACCGCTTAACCCACTCCAGGATCAGCCCAACGCTTCCCTCCCGCAGAAGCTTCCATTTTCCTTTCATCCATCTATGAGTCTTCTAATTGTCCCTAATTGGAGCGACTGGGCTTGTACACACTGGAATCTGATTGAAACATATAAGATTATTAAGGGATTGGACATGCTTGAGGCAGGAAACATGTTCCCGATGTTGGGGGAGTCCAAAACCAGAGGCCATGGTTTAAGAATAAGGGGTAGGCCATTTAGAACGGAGTTGAGGAAAAACTTTTCCCCCCAGAGAGTTGTGGATCTGTGGAATGCTCTGCCTCAGAAGGCAGTGGAGGCTAATTCTCTGGATGCATTCAAGAAAGAGTTAAATAGAGCTCTTAAAGATAGCAGAGTCAAGGGATATGGGGAGAAGGCAGGAACGGATGATTGTGATGATCAGCCATGATCACATTGAATGGCCGTGCTGGGTTTGAAGGGCCGAATGGCCGACTCCTGCATCTATTGTCTGTTGATAAAGTTTTATAAAATCATAGGAGGCGTTTTATTTTTCAACAGAAACATCTGGGAGCTTCTCAGAAGGGGAGCCTAGAACTCAAGGGCATCAGTTTAAGGTGAGGGGAGGAGAAGATATAAAGGGGCAAGAGTTCTTACATAAAGGGGAAATTGGGGGGGGGGGCTACTGCACAGGATATCAAGTTAAGAGTTGTTAAACTCACTCAGCTCCATCATGGGTACTAGCCTCCATGGTATCCAGGATATCTTCAAGGAGCAATACCTTATTAAGGACCCCCACCACCCAGGTCACGCCTTGTTCTCATTGCTACCATCAGGGAGGAGGTACAGGAGCCTGAAGGCACACACTCAGCGATTCAGGAACAGCTTCTTCCCCTCTGCCATCCGATTCCTAAAGGAACATTGAACCCGTGAACACTACCTCACCACTTTTTTTATTTCTGTATTTTCTTTTGCATGACTTATTTTACCGTAGCTATTTAACAGACAAAACTGAACGTAGTTCAGTTTTCTTCCCTCTATATTCATCTATCATGTATTGCATTGTACTGCTGCCATAAAGTTAATGAATTTCATGACACACACTAGTGACATTAAACCTGATTTTGTCTCTTCTCATTGTTACCATCAGGGAGGAGGTACAGGAGCCTGAAGGCATACACTCATCAATTCAGGAACAGCTTCTTCCCCTCTGCCGGCCGATTTCTGAATAGTCACCGAACCCATGAACACTACTTTTTTTTTATTTCCGTTCTTTGTACTATTTATTTAATTTAGCTATTTTGTACATATTTTAATTCAATTTTTTTTCTCCAATATCATGAATTTCACTGTACTGCTGCCACAAAGTCGAATTTCACAACATTTATCAGTGATTCTGATTCTGACAGAAGGTGGTGGGTGTTAAGCGTTAGAACTTCTCCTGGACTGTTCAAGGCTGGCTGTGAAAGGAGGAGGGTCGGTCATGGGGCCAGCAACCCATGCTGTAAAAACCCAGAGTTACAGACGCTCCAAGGACCTCATCGCTGGGAGACGAAGGATCCACCAAGATGGGGACGACTTGAAAGACTGACCCAGGACAGATACTTTGCCGAGCTGCTGTCGGCAGCCTATACCCCATGACGGACAACAGGCTTAAGTTAGGAAGCTAAGTGGTAGAGGCAGGTACAATTACAGTGTTTGAAAGGCACTTTCCTATATAGATAGGAAAGGTTTAGAGGAGGAGTTCCCAACCCTTTTATACACCACGGACCAACACCATCAATGAAGGGGTCTGTGGACCACAGGTTGGGAACCCCTGGTTTAGACAGACGTGAGCCAAAAACGCAAATGGGACCAGGTCAGCTGGGCACCTTGGGTGGGCATAGATGATTCGGGCCGAAGGGCCCATTTTGTACAACTCCAAGCACAATTCAATCTCCTTCTCACCCACTCCCTGCAGTATTGGTCAACCTGAAAGTAAATTTTGAAGGAGCTGATGGAAGGGGTATGGGCAGGTGGGCAAACAGGGACATAATAAGTTTTACCACCATCGGGCTGCACCTTAAAGAGAGAGGTTGAACTCTAGACCAGGAGCAGGTGCCTCTTGTCTGCCATGCCCACGGGCATCAAGCCTCCACCCCTCATTTTACCACACTTAGTTCGCAGCCTTCTGTGGACACCTCTGCCCCAGGCAGAATGTTCCGGAATATCCATCCAAGTTAGAGATGAATGCTGCAGGTTCCGGGAGATTGGTTTTGTTTCAGATTTGTTTGAGACAGTCACGTCACAGAGTCAGTGATTCCCCCCCCCCCCCCCCCCGAAACCTGAAGGTAGTGTCTAGTACTGCGTAAAAGTCTTCGGCACATTTATATAGCTAGGGTGCCTAAGACTTTTGTCAACGTGGAGCGAAGAACAAAGTTTGTCAATATGGCGGGAGCAAAGGATGTTGGGAATGGCAAGGGTGGAGCACCGCGGAGGGGTGTGGGACAGGAGGCAGAGGAGGAATGCAAGGGGCAGGAGGTGGGGCAGTTGCAGGCACACCCAGCCCTGAGACGCCAGGCAACAACTGGTTTACAGATCATTACAGAATGCCTCTCTGGTGCTTCCCGCTCCCTCCCCTCTCCCTGCCCCTTCCCACTCTCAGTCCACGATAGAGAACCAGGTCAGGAACAGGTTTATCATCACTCACATCATGAAATTTCCTTTTTATGCGGCAGCAGTATAGTGCAAAATATAAAGTTACTGTGCAAAAGCCAGTCTCCCTGGAGAAAGATAGATATACAAGAAGCAGGAGCAAAAATTAGGCCATTCAGCCCATCAAGTCTGCTCTGCTTTTCCATCATGGCCGATTCATTATCCCTCTCAGCCCGACTCTCCTGCCTTCTCCTCATAAGCTTTGGTGCCCTGACTAAGAACCTATCAACCTCTGCTTTAAATTTAATCAATAACTTGGCCTCAACTGCCGTCTGTGGCAATGAATTCACCACTCTGTAGCTAAAGAAATTCCCCATCATCTCCG